>NW_023596420.1:40616563-40714626 GCF_011947565.3 Pollicipes pollicipes | reverse complement strand
AAAAGAACCACTCACTTCTCTTCAGACCCGTTCCGAATTAGATTTCCAGCGCATTTGGTTGATTCTGGGTCCGAACCAGAAAAGCACAGCTCTGAGTTGACTTTGATTCCAACTCAGGAAGTGTGACTCAAGTCTGCAATCGGTCCTAAGGAAGCCGAATGCGGCAACAACAGATGACTTGATAAACCGCTCTATGGGTAACGTAAACACTTATGTTGAAAATCACACGAGAACACCATGTTGCGTGGTCCATTCGCTGCAAAGTTGAAGGCTGTGAGAACGATAATATCGTTTGTTACATTTATGTTTGAGTCCATTCATCACCGATTCCATTCACATTTGATTTGAACAAGAGAAAAAACTGTACTAGTTTTCGAGAAAACGATGGACTCCAATTGCTTTTTCTCTTGCCAAAAAGACATCTCTCAACGTATTTCATTTGATTCGACTAAACCATTGACATCGGCAGAAATAGAAAGTCCAGATAAAGATTCTTACGATGAAAATCAAATCCAACTATTTTTCCCGTCCATGACATCGACGACTGTATGCGTTGTACGGGTGCAAACCAAAGCTCTTTAAGGGAAAAAATTGCACCAATCAACGAGACGGAAATGATCAGCACGTGTGGCAATTAACGGCGCGTCCGAGACAAACTAACGCCGCACGGAAAATCATGTTCCCATAGCCTGTTGACCATCGGCCATTGCTCTCATGGCAAGTTTCCTCAATTCATTGGCGATAAATAACATAACGTAAGGTCAAGTTGGTGGAAAAAGTAACGTGACGGCGTAAAACAAGCCCTTATCATGAGCAAGGGAGGTGTTGAGCACCGAGGCCGAAGGCACGATTGCGCCGGAAGCCAATCAGTACTTAAATCGTAAAAAGAATATGGTTCGGTATTACCGTGGTCTGTGCAAGTGCTGAGGTGTATTAGCTTCTTGGTTTTGACCTGGACGATTATGTGCTAATTATGAGACCCATTCAGTGTTCGTGGTGCAAACTGCACCAGCGATTGCACCATTGTGGGATGGCTCTCGGTGAGTAGCAGGTGAGTACCAGTGAGAGGCTGATGAGGCCACTCAAGTGCTAAAGACACTCACTTTACCAATGCGACCAACTACACAGTGGCGGGACGGGATCATATGCACTAAAAAGTGCATGCAATCTGAGCAAGTGATGTGATAAGCGCAGTCACTGACACCAGCGATTAAAACACGCAAGTTTCACAAAACATTCGCCTCGCAGGATGTATTGGCCGTCCTCAGCCCGATTAACGTAGCAGACGGGTAGCCGTCCACATCAGATACTCACAGCAGATATGCGCAGATGCGACCAGCGTGTAGTGTCGTTCGGATGCAGGTATCAGGGAAACTACTCACCAGCAGCGCTACGAAGGGATAGGCTATCCCAGCCATCCGCCCGCAGAAGTTGACGATGCCGAAGCCAGTGTTACGAACCGATGTGGGGAAAATCTCGCCCGTGAATATGTAGGTTACGGTGAACGTGGTAGCTATGCACAGCTTCCCTGCAAACCAGGACGACTGGGATGAGCAGAATACCGATTTGTTCCGCCTGCAGCTGCTGTGATGATTTCAGTATGCCCCAGCGAACGCATGACGGTAGAAAGAAATACACCATTCTATTTAATCGCGTATGGTAGTGTATACTCCATTAGCCTCCTACAGTCATGGCAAGGCAGTGGAACTGATCGATCAGACTGAATGTGAGACCTGCCTATCAGGACAGACCAGGGGGTGGACGGCCTATTAGACTGAGTGTCAGACCTGCTTCTCTCAGCACATGGCAGGGGTACCGATCACTGATCAGAATGAGCGTCAGCCTGCCTCCCTGATCGTCAATGTAGAGCCAGGCAGCAGCATGATCAGGACGCAGCTGATACCTCCGGCAGCATCACGCCCGCTGAGCGTGTACCGTCGGCCCCAGTCTGCGGCAAGAAGCGTAGTCAGCGGCCCTCTGCCATGACCGCCCTAACAGATTATTCCGTGGCAGGACACGAGTTTTCGCAGGTGTTCGCAGTCAGCTGTTGCAGGCTCGATCCGGTGGGTGCTAATCGCGCAAACAGTTGGTCAGGGGCGTTCAAATGCTGAGAGGCGGAACTATTCCTACTGCATGCTGTATACGCTGCCCTTCAATTGCGGTCGCGACGTAGGCCAGAGTATGAAACTTATTCTAACTTGAACCTCGCAAGTGTCTTCAGCGGTGTTTAAATGGCCATACATTGCAGCGGTACGCCCACAACGTGTAGAATGCACTTAACGGAAGAGAAAAAACTATTAAAACAGTGATGGTGTTAAATGCATGAACGGTGAACAGCCCGTCCCGAGAGTGGTCAGTCAGCCTTGCTGTCAAAAGGTAGCACAGGATACCACGACGATAGGGAATGGAAACTTCATTGGGCAGCTAGTTTGGCTACCGGGTACGGATGTGTGTATGCCAGTCGAGGCAATCGGCGGCACGTTCTCAATCTGCTCTTGCAATGGTACGTCAACGTGACGTTCCAGTAAATAGCAGCTATGACTATCGGCAAAAAAAGACAACGCGATTCATGCTACCATTTTCAATTCTGTAGCACGGCAGCAATGTACCACGCATCACATGCAAAAACGGTGAAATGCCACGAAATCTTGTTTAAAAAAATGGTTGAAAACCACAACAGAACCCGGGAAATTGTGCACACTGCTTAGTCCTGCGCGCAGAAACGGCTGGAAAGAACCAAGGTCCAAAGCCCCTGCGCAAGGGCGAAACATCGATGCTGCCCAGTACTCACTTATCCCAGTAGCCAGGAGATGACGATCATGGGCGGAATCTCCACCAGGCCCGAGAGGGCGAACGAGATGAATCGGTTTTGACCCATGCTGGCCGCCGCCGCCGTCAGGCCGTAGTAGGTCAGCGTGTGTACCACCCTGGGTCACAGCAGGAGCACGGGATATTAAAGCACTGGCGGCATTCGCAACGTGCGAGGCTCCATCAAGGTACATGACTACCGTATAGTTTTTGATAGTGTGGTGTAGCAGTACGTGAGTAGCATAACTGAGTACTGTGCGATAACAGCAGGTCACTGACCGGGAGCAAGTACAGCGCCGATATTAAGCGACACAGCCCTGGCACTTGACCACCGCCCTCACATGATATTGTTCGGCGTTGGCAAAGGTATTTGTTGTTTGGTGTCCTGTTACATGCTGCGAATGCATTGCTACGAGAACGAGAGTGCGAGATAAGATGGCAAGTTTCATAATTCCTGCACCATTTGGGGACTTGTGACGTCATCAATCATATTGCACAGATCAACGTAACCCTGCATCTAGCGGGCGCGTAAATCATCCCAACCCGTGAAAAATTGGTGTAAAGCCCACATATTCATACTTCACGGGCTTTTCCACTCGATTATATATGCGATTATATATGCGAGCTTCTCCACTCGTTATTTACATGTCTATATGTATATATATATATATATATATATATATATATATATATATAGCTATTGTTGCGTCAAATTAAATAGCAAATTACGCTGCGACGAACGTCACACCTCCTACTCCCTACCAATCTAAATCCTTGCTGCTTCATGCCTCTGGCATGGACGCCGCCGCCGGCAGCGTCATGGCCACCGTCGTAGCGTACCAGGTGAGGCAGAGCATCACTGTCCAGAGAGCGGAGCGCCAGTGTCGGAACAGCGAGCAGCAGTTGTCGGGAAAGCCAACGGTCTTCTCCCTCGCGGCCACCAGGGTAAAGTTGGCCGGAAGGGTCACTCCGTTCGCACGCGCTATGCCCAGCATGACCTTGTGTGCTTCCTCGGTTCGACCATTGAGCATAAGCCACCGCGGGCTGGCAGGCACAAAGCTGACGGCAGAGGCGGGACCAGTCACTGCATGGGAGATGGCAGCGGGGGTGGGAGCCGATAACGCCAGAGGGTGATGGCGGACACCATGCTGGCGGCAGAGGCGGAACCAATCATCAAATGGGAGATGGCGGCGGGGACGGGAGCCGGTGATGCCAGAGGGTGCTGGCGGACACGAAGCGGAGGCTGTAACATGGACCACTGAGGACAGCGGTAGCTGGCCTCTGACTGCAAAGCCTGGATGGTGGTGATGACAGAGGCCAGGGTTACGCGTGCTGTCAGTGACGCATTCATCACGGAATCACGGAAATGCCCCTGACAAATATGGACGAGCACATGGATTGATCAAATTGTTAAACAACAAAACATACAAAAAAACCTCGCACATAGGAGTAGCTGCTTTATCTTAAAATGTACTCCGCCTTAAGAGCAGTGCTCTTCTCCCATTTTCTCTCAATGTTGTCGGTACCGCGGGAGAAATCTTCCTTGGCTGTTTCTCCAGTCACCCCTCAGCATCGGCGCACACGTAGCAGCGTGCCTCCTTCATCGGGAATGCGAACTCGAAACCCAGAAAATGTGGAAATCACTTGGGGCCGAACCCGAACTATATGCCGGGTGTTGGAGCTCAATAGAGCCGCGGTTGCTTATAGCAATCCGCACAAACCCGGCTTTTTGAACACACACACCGTCGTAAAGAAGCCGGACACTCTTTGCCAGCTCTCATCCCCTATTCTTTTACATGCCTTCCCCAGCTGCATCATTAGGCCGGCGCAATCCCCGGTGACTGTTAGTTTCTTTGGCGTGTAGTCGATCACGATGATACCAAAACAGATCCGGAAAGGTTGCCACCACTTTGCCCGAGGAGGCCTGGCTGCGAAAGTCTTCGAAGTGGAATATCCCTTGTGCTCCTGACGCATGCTCTCGCGATATAACTCGGGGTCCAAGTGGTGAGGCTTTGTCTTATATCCTGTCACCTGACGTTTAAAACAAGTTCGCAGGGTAAGTTTTGGAGGCAGCGGAAAGCTTCTCACTTAATACAGTTCGCCAATGCCGATCTTGTATGCTGAGGTTTCGCGGCACCGATCCACTGGACAACTTGCCCATTAACATGGAGGATGGTTTCAAAGGTACTAAAATGATATGCGAAACTCAGTTGCAATAGTCTTTATCTTAATCCGTCTACCTTTCAAGATCAACACTTCTACAGCTTCGAATAGTTGGGGCGATGTTGCCTCAGGCTGTTCTCCTGCCCGGGGGTCATCTCGAGGTGGGCAACGTACACGTGCAAAATCGGCGGACCACTTAGCCACCGTGGAAAAATGGGAAGCGGCAGTTACTGCACACACATTGAGCAAATGTTGCGAAATTTTCTCCACATTTTGGCCTTTACTCATAAATTTCACAGACGCCCTCCAAACAACCTTAGACGTGCCATCCATAGCCGACATAACAATTGCAATTGAGACGCTACATTTGAGCCTGCTTTAGCACCAGGGAAAAGAAAACGTTAGTTTGCGACTAGAAGCACAGGCTTCCGCCTGGTGATAAGAAGCATTCACCACACTGTCAAGCTATACTCTATTCCAGGAGCTTGTTGACCCACCCTCGATGTAAAAAAACTACATTTCATCGTAACGGTTTATATCGCTCTTTGTGTACACTTACATCGTTCATATCGACATGCGCGCAATCTACGTTTGTCTGAAGAGGAGTAATCACTCACAAGAGATCACTCATTGATCCCTTATATTATTTGCTTGCTTTTACACGCTCAGCTATTGCGCTTTTCTCAAGTTATTCAAATCCCAATCTTACTTCCGCCATAACTAGCACCAATGCCCAAATCGCCGTATGATATAATTCCTGTAGAAATTTTTGTAGTATATAGCACAGAAGCTGGTTCCCGCTCGAAAGTTGGATTGAACGCACTGCACGTTGATAATCACCTGAAGTCCGTTAATGCCGGAAATAATGCTGACATAGCCAAACACGAATAATTTAATGAAATACTTGAATCGGCTTTAGGAACTGCATGACCAATGAGGCCGCAGTGCTCACGTGACGTTTCTATGGCGTCATGGATGCCTGGTTGACCTTACCATAGTCTGGACGAGAAAGCCGGCGCAAATTGTGGATGTCAAGGTCAGAAAACAGAGTGCTCAGTTTAAGAAAGGGATGGGCTGTGAACTGCAGTGAATGATCTTCCAAATGGCTATCTCGGTTCAAAACGCTATACAAATGTGGAATAGCCCCTTAAAGCATATCACCATAACCGAGTACGCGAATGCAAGTAAACAGTATAAGATCTTAGGAAATACGCAAGAACTGAACGAGAAATAGTCAAAATACGCGCATACAACGATATTTGGGCTCTGGAAACACCCACCGATAGCACGACCCCTCTCGGCAAGTCGAAGTACTACAAAAAATCCCCTCGTCCGCTACAGTGGCAGCTTTGTGCGGTGGTCAAGGCTAAGAAACATGTAATTGTCGAGACGTTCATATCTAACAGTCGTGAGCGCGACTTCCACATATAACGGTCGTCAATTGGCTCTCAATCAATGTTGTGCTATGCACGATGACATAATCAAACAATGACGCATCGAGAAGCATCTTTACTGAACAAAGAATTGTGCTATCTAGAGCAGTCCCCACTTAAAAGGTATATCAAAAATAATAATAAATGAGCTTGTTTCATTCTATCTTATGCTTGTTTCAAAATATTCAAATGTGAAAAATTCCCCTTAAAAGCAGATCAATTGCTACGAGTGAGCTTATTTCACCGTATATCATGTCTGCCTCAATATGTCTATGGATCTTTATTTGTTTCTCAAGCCCAAAATACGATTACTAAGATTGCGAGCTTACTTTCCAAATAATTTCATCTTGAACATGGTGTTTTGTAGGGTCATCCGGTACATTGCTGTAAATCTGTGTAGAGCTCCACAAAAGCCACATGATCGCGAGTTCCTCCACCGTACCCCACCCCGACTCACAGCCATATCACGAACACGGAGAGGCCGGCCAAGGCGGCTGAGGCGATCACCAGGAGGCGCCACGTGGTGGTGACGTAGGCGCCGAGTGCCAGCATCTGGATACCGATGGAGAAGAAGGTGGAGCCAAAGAGGCCAACGCGACTCCGGTATTGAGGCCCCACCAGCTCCGAGGACAGGGTGAAGCTCGGCAGGCCGCCCACCTGCAGGACGCCGGCCAGGAACCTGCCAAGCGGTCGAACGCGTCAGAAGTCGACACCAGGCATCCTCAGAGGTCAGAGAGAGGGGAAGCGAGGGGTTACGCAGGTCAGGGGAGCAGAGCACGCGCATCTCCATAGGGCCGAGAACCCTGTCGCTGAGGTCCGAGGGGCCATGCGCGACATCATGTTGGCTCACATTGCTCATCCACTCCCCTCCTCTCCCCCTCTCCTCCTCCTCTCCTCTCCTCTCCTCTCCTCTCCTCTCCTCTCCTCTCCTCTCATCTCATCTCATCTCCTCTCATCTCCTCTCCTCTCATCTCCTCTCCTCTCCTCTCCTCTCCTCTCCTCTCCTCTCCTCTCCCTCCTCTCCCCTCCCATCCCCTTCCCTCCCCTTCCCTCCACCCCTGCGTCTGCTTCCCACACCACCACCCGGAAGACCCGAGAGCGGGTCGTCGCACCTCAGCACGGCGAACGTGGCGTAGTTGGGGACGACGACCAAGGCGGCCACCAGCAGGGCCTGCAGACCGAATGTGAGCAGCACGACCCGGCGTCGGCCGAACATGTCCGCCAGGGGGCTGACCAGGGGAGCGCCAATCGTCATGCCAGCCATGAAGAGCGACTGCAGCAGGTGTACGTCCGTTGTCCGCTCGCAGACCAGTGACCACTGCATGAGTAGGGGGGGGGGGGGGTCAGCTCTCACTGACCGATCCAGGAGGGGGCACACCACCGACCACCGTCGGCCGGCGTCAGCTTCTCACGAGCCTGATCCAAGGGGAGGGACAGACCAGCGACCACCACCGGTCCGGTCTCGGTTAAGCTCCCACTGACTAGCCCAAGAGGGGGGGGGGGAGGGGGGGTTTTTGAACGTTGTGAACCAGGCACCTTTACAAGGATGAGTAATGGAACAGGCTGCGCTGTTAGTAGAAAATATGTGGTCAGATATCGCTGTGGGAATCACTGCAGTGTAATGCGATTACTGAGCTAAAATTAGAACCGTTTATTTCGGATGCGGTGAATGTCAAAGTGTAAAGGAGCGATTCTCCGTCGGGGCGGATACCAAACCACACCAAAGACACCATAGACACTACAGACACCACCAGATACAGCTCCCACAGACGCCCTCAGACACAGGCCCCACTATGTTAGGTCAAATACTCCGTTTGGAGAAGTGGGGTCAGGCCAGATATCCCTACCGCAATGGTAAGGATGGTCACGTCAGTGACCTGATGTTCTATGAGATGCCAGTGCCAGGGACACACATCTCAGATAAAATGTCGAGGCAACTTTCAGCGAGAGGTAAGCTCAAAGTCCTGCGGTGTTCCTGGACCGCTTACTCATTAACCAGCTTTTTTAGGAGCCAAACACAAGCGTGCTTGAAACAGTTTCCGTCATTTGGATGAAACAAAGGTTGCAAACAACGATAGTTGTAAGCCGACTGATATAAAAGTAATAGCAAAGTTCAAGTTTTTAAACATTCGCTCGGATTTCTTTTTTACTGGATGAATCTCAAGAAGCAACGCCTAGGCTATGCAGTGCTTGTAAGCCTTGATCCCATCATCCGATCCTTAAATTTCAGGGCACCGGCAGAAACTATCGGCCAAACTTAAAGGTACCATAATGCTCGGCAAGGATGACGTCACCAGTGCCATTGTTTCAGTCCGCGGGCCATCTCAGTCGAGCGCAAACAGAGAACGTCTACAACAATTCGAACCCACCCCGCGCGGCCATTAGGATCGCAATGTAGACGCCCCAATCAACTTAGCTACCGGAACAGAAGCAGCTGCGTGCACATAGCAAAACGATACTTACATGCAGGCTCCAGAACAACGCATGCCGTGCTTTTGAGTTCAATTGAACTCTAGTGCATGCCGCCGCCAACAGGCCGCACCTGTGCCTTCATGCCGAAGGTCAGGTGTCCTACGTCACTTGCACTCTGTCACTGACCTCAGTAACCACGCTGGTGTACTCGGAACGGAACACGATGTCGTCGCAGAACGCTGTTGTGTCGTTGAAGCAGGCGTTCACGAGTATATCTGTCCCATTCGGCCCCTGTCGGTGGCACTCAAAGTTCGGGGTGTAACCTGCGACACGGAAAAAGGAATTTGCATTGCATCAGTTAATCCCCTAGCCGTGCTGCAGTCTGCGGTTTTTCCGAGGCGTTCTTGTTTACCCGGCTATCTGACGGGAGGTCCAGTTTGGAAGCCTGTCACGGACAGTCCGAATAGCCGATGCCGCTGCCAATTCTTTACGCCTGGACAACCTCCATCACGCAACGCTGCTTGCACTGCTCTCTGACGTCATTTTGAGCAAATGTCAAGGGCACTGCAGACGTCAAACTCGTGTCAAGCGACATGAAGGCATTCAGTCGAATATTCAACAAAAGGAATTATTAACCGAGAGATACGCCGTCAGCCTAACCCCTTCAACAATCACATCAATTCTATGTGAGCGTGCTAAGTTCGCGGCCATCGTGAGGCTGTTTGCCGCGCAAACCCGCCCATTGGACCAGCTGGTCTGCTATTGAAACAGCCGCACGCCGCCAATGAATCAGGTAGCATGGCGGTACACGCAGCGCGCGCGCGGCTCCATCACACGGTCATCCGTGTTGTCGTATGAAAGTACGATATTGCCACGATCTCGAGCTTGTTATCGGCTCGAACTTGTAACGCTTTCTCCCAACGGCTCCCTCGTCCAGTGCGTTACCAGTCTTAAGGGGAATGCTCCACATTTATGTGGGGTTTTGGGCTTGAGCAGCCATCTTGACAGCAGCCATCTTTTCGGTGCAGTTCACGGCTAGCCACACGTCCGCGAAAATGGTAAGAGCGTTCGGGGAGAGTCATTGCATAGGCCATGCGGCGATCGAGGCCGAGAAAAAAACGTAATGGCGGGGTCGTTCAATTTTAGCTGCCCGCGATAGCTGCCCGTCACATCAATACTTCAAACGTGAAACACTTCCTTTAACCAATTACCTTCTGCCGAGGGGACACTTACTGCTGCATCCCTTCATATACGAATACTTTAATGGCCGTGCTTTTCATAACCACGAGCGCAAAAGCACCAGAGAGGTGGGGCGTTTCGTGACGTTTCTATGACGCCGTGTATGTTTGGATGGTTTTCCCATTGTGGGTGCGTGACAGACTTTTTAAGTTATAAAAATACTTTGGCTGCACAAGTTCATGCACACCAATCTCAGTAAGAGCATGTTTCAAACCCTCAAAGTAGCATGGCTGTGATCTGCAGGTGCTGATCATGAAGAGTGCTATTTCAGCCAAAAATCCAATGTAAATATGGGACAGACTCTTTGAATGTAAATTTGGTCTCGTCTTTTCAACCGGACCCACCAATAAACTCCATCAGCAGGACGATGAAGGCTCCCGGTAGTGCTTGAGACGTTGTGGCTAGCATATGCTTCCATTGCTGCCGCCCGCCGCTGTCCAACACGCGGAGGGCGTCGTCCATGTCCATGGTGCCCAGGTGGTGCTCGGTGCACGAACCTGTGTACGTCGGCGTCACCAGCTGTGCACAAGCGTTACCACTGTCACAACGCTCCAACGCCCAATAAAGCACCTGAACGTCTCACCGGCAGCTTTCACCAAGCTCCATCCAAATGCAGATCAAGCAGGTTCGTGCCTACCGCGTTCAATGTTGACCCACAAATACATGCGACTCCAGATCACCTGCTGCTGATCTCTGATCATGAGCTGCGGCCTCTGCCTGAGCGCAATCCTGCCGCGTCGTCGGCGTCCGCTCACGAGCCCCGCCCGCCCCGACCACCAGTTGTGCACCGCTACACTCGCCGCGCTCAACAGCGGTCATCACCCTCCGCGTCCGACCCCTGGCCGCACACTGTGCACGCTGCCACGTCGCCATTCGCCGCTGCCTGAGTCCCTCCCCCTCCCCCTCGGCGGGCGGGCAGCGTGTCAGGCGCTGCGCAGGTTGCCGTGGTTTTCGCACCGGCGGCGGCAGCCCTCATGCTTCGGCCGGGCCGGTGCCGCAAGACTCGATTGGGATGCTCCAAAATGCGAATAGGGCGCCTCGATTCGTTACCACGACTTGTGCCACGATTCGGGTCGTGAAGAGAACTGCAGGCTACGCAGATAAATGAATCCAAGTTTCAACCGTGAAGCTCTTCGCCTCGACCTGGTCGTTCATGTTCGCAGATATACGAAGATATACGAGGCATTCGTTGCTTACGACATGGGGCTTATTACGGAGGTTGTTTATTTTACGCATGAATGGCTGCTGAGAACGGGTCTTCACCGCGCATCCCTGCCGAGGATGCTTCGCGAACGCCTCTGTCAGGCCCAGTCGCGTGATCACACCCGCGCCAAAGTCACGGATCACTGATATATCATGTGACACCGGCCGTCCCCGCCCAACCGCGCGCCGCCGTGCCCATCCGCTCACGAAGCCACATTGCGCGCCTCCCTACCCAGCTGCTGGGCACCACCAGCCCACAAGACCGACGGGAGCCACTGGACCGGGCGCACACACGGCTGTTCATGGCCTTCGCACTGAACGTACGCCCGTGACCTACCGTGTCCGTGACCTAGCATTCAATGATTCGCTGGATATCTTGGATATCTATGGATGGCTTGGTTCGTCCTTGCGCTAGACGCCGTGGGGTTTCGCGGTCGACTACGAAATCAAGTAACTTTTTGATAAGTCAAGGCGAAATACATTCCTGTAAAGTCTGTGGAACGGAATCAAAGCTACACTTCAACTGTGTCGTCTGAAACCACGACGAGTGGATAGACATATAAATGTCGGTACGAACGATATAACCAGTCTCGAAATGCTTAATACATGGCAAACGCAGAACACTAAGGATCGTTCATTTAGGACTAAATATGCACACTATGCATCGCTCACTTAATGACCAGATATGTGCCGTGCCGTTGCATAGCTCATGCGAGGGTTTATCTCGTCAATTCACGCCACCGAGTCAACTTAATCGAAGTCAGGCGGCATGACCCTGATCTGGAATCCGAACCGACTCAAATAAGCGCTGTGCTGCCTGGAGTCGGAGTCAAAATCAATTCCATGACCGCGATTTGAAGTTGGAATCGATCCCACCTTGTGGAATCGATTCCAACTTTAATGTGACAAGTGACACATAAGGTTGAGGTTGACCACACCAAGCCATGAATGCGTAAAGAGCACGCTGTGTTTCGATCGTAAAGGAGCTCGTCATCGTTTAGTTAAGTTTAAGGGCGCTTCAACTGCGTTGGTTATGTGCGCCATAAAGGAGCTCGCATAGCGTGCGTGACTCACCACTCTGAGCACTTGAACCAAGAGCTGGCCGTCTTTGCTTCTGCCCACTAACATTTTTCCTCCCGAATGCTGTTTTCATGTGCGCTGAGATCCCCGATGCCGGGTTGTGCACGGGTGTAATTTCGCAAAAGAAGATGAAGGGACCTAACGGGGCAAATGGTCAAACCTGCGACCAAAATGCACCCAAATGTGTAGTTATTCCCGCATCTGCCCCCCCCCCCTCACCACCACCTCATCCCTCGCAAAGCTGGGGTAGCTCCAGCCTCCCTCGTAGGTAAATAGAAAAATACACCCCTGAGCGCGTGGAGCGCGTGCGAGAAGTACGCTCTGCATGCTGTAGAGAGTTGAAGGAACTCATCATACTACACCGATCGGTTACATCGATCCATCGACCGGCCATAGTAATCAGTCGGACCACCTGAATGTCCGGCATACACCTGCTGTGCGAAATCATGGAGCTCACACCAGGTTACGGATATCACAGAGAAGAGGCATGACGGCTCGCTTCATTCAGTCGTGACCAGGGCCTTTACAAAGGGAATGTTCTACATTCGAAGATATTAAAACAAGCACCAGATACATGGGCGTGTGAACAGGGGGGCCAGGGGGCCATGGTCCCCTCACTTTTTGAGGTGGTCGGCCAACAATGTTAACTGGCCCACCCACTTTTCAGATAAACGTTGCACCTGACTTACGATTAAACATGCATGCCGATTTACCTAGCTCACCAGGCATCTCCTTTAAGATGCGTCATCTTTTTCGTTTGCTCATTGGCCATATCTTAATGTTAGAGCCGCAAGACCGGCGCCGCAAAACATGGAGACTGCAACGCCGGGTGTCGAGGCCGTTGTTGCTATCACTTGCGAGCACGCGTGTTCAGCACCATATTACGTAGTCTTCATATCAGTAGTCAGCTCTGACAGGATCTTGAGTATATTAAGATGAACATGGGTAAGCCATGTTATTGCAATTAGAAACCCCATTTCATTTACAATCTACAGTCAGGGAGAACTGAATATCTCAGAAGAACACAGAAAAACACGGAACTGGAGTCTATGTGACCACTATCGGACTACCTACGGTGATCAGGGGTGCTTTTTCGTCAATGAGGGTTCCTGTACTGATCCAGGGCTAACTGCGCGGGTCAGAAGGCCTCCCGAGTCAGGGGTGGGGGACAATGTAATATGGTAATATCGATCCTTGTAATAGCCTCCGGATCGACCAGGAGATCCCGTCCCGTGTCACCAGAATGATAGCCAGAAGATGCTTCACGATGGGAGGAAATGGCCCTTCAGCCCTCGACCGGAAACGATAGTGTACCTCTGGTGATCTATTCAAGAGCCCCCTTGCCCAACATGAAATAAGGGGTCCCATTATTGTTAAGTAGAGTGGGGCTCTCATTATTGTTGAATAGCGCGGGTCGAAATGACTTTAAAAAATGAGAAAGGTCATGCCATGTTTGCCTGAGAACATTCATTTGTTCAGAATATATTATTGAAACAATTTATTTCAAAAGGCTTGAACATAAAAGCCCGCGACTTTAAGAGCAAAGACAAGGATCGTCTGGGTTGCACCTTTCGTAAAATCAAAAAGTTTCGGCCACTGCATGTGCCACGAGACGGCGGGTGCCGTTTTAATCTGTCTTCTGGACAGATAAAAAGCTGCAAAAACACGAAAATAGAGATTTTACGTTCACTCTTCCAGTTTAACCAACAGATTACTTCCCCACTTCGGGGTGCTTTAATGGCCAATTCGCTCTTTTCATCAGTTTAAAAATTGCTCGCGTCAAATATGCGTTCAGACTGTCTTATGCATGTAACATATAATGCCATTAAGCGTCCAAAGATGCTTTTCAGAAAGATCGTCCGTTTCGTACACCCGTTGGCCACAACTTAACATTAGCTGATAGACCGACGCTGCGCGGCCTACGGAGACTACAACGCCTGGGTTCGAGGCTAGTGTTTCTAAAATTTTCGATTGCGCATACTCAATGCTACGTCACATAACTTGTATTACTAGTTGATTTAAATGTTTGAAGATAATCATTTCAGAATCGTCATCATTTTCATCCACCGGTGGACCACGACTAAATATTAGCTACTGGACTAACGCTCCGCGGACTTCGGAGACTGCAACGCCTGGTGTCGAGTTTTTTTTTGCTAAGATTTGCGAGCGCGCATGTTAAAAACCTTACCTAAATTGTATCCCTAATCGATTCTGACTGAATGATGAATATCTTCGGACGAACATGGCTTGGCCATGTAATAAACATTGTTGACCACTCGATCTGCATTCAAATTTTTATCTTCAAATCTGGATTAAACATATTGATCTACAATCTACCTTCGTGATTTCCTCAATGTCTGGACAGCCGAGATAGAAAGTCTGACAAAGTTTCTGAATTCATCGGTTTAGAAGAAGCCAACTAACCATGTAAATTAAGAGCGCCGGTGATTTCTTCCATGCAGTCGTTCAACGCCTGATTTCTGCAGTTTATTGGCTTCAAAATGCAGACAGAATTGAGCTCACGGTAGCTCCTGGTTTCTGTTTTCGTAACGAGGTAAAAATAACAATAAAACGAACAAAAACAAAAAAACTTGTTGACAAGTAAGCCATATCCGGGAATTTTTTAGGGATCACTATAAGATGGGCTTTTGTCAACCTTGTGTTCCTACTTGGCAAGGCTCTGGCTACGCCCCTGCCTACACATAAAAGCTGAACAAATGGCATGCGCTGCATGATGGGCAATGAAGTGTCCGCTGGGCCAAATAATACCTAAGGCAGACAACTTCGCGGGGACTATTTTTCTGCGATGGCGTGGTGTCAGGAAAGATACTTCGGAAAAAGATACTGTTGCAGGTGTCTAACACGTGTTTCATACGCCATGTCGTTTCATATGCCCTCGCTCTCCCGCTCTCGCAGCAATGCATTCGCAGCATGTGACAGGACACCAAACAACAAACACCTTCGCCAACGCCGAACAATATCATGTGAGGGCGGTGGTCAAGTGCCAGGGCTGTGTCGCTTAATATCGGCACTGTACTTGGTCCGGTCAGTGACCTGCTGTTACCGCACAGTACTCAGTTATGCTACTCACGTACTGCTACACCACACTATCGAAAACTATACGGTAGTCATGCGCTTTGATGGAGCCTCGCACGTTGTAAATGCCGCCACTGCTTTGATATCCCGTGCTCATGCTATGACCCAGGGCGGTACACACGCTGACCTACTACGGCCTGACGGCGGCGGCAGCCAGCATGGGTCAAAACCGATTCATCTCGTTCGCCCTCTCGGGCCTGGTGGAGATTCCGCCCAACATCGTCATTTCCTGGCTGCTGGATAATTGAGTGCTGGGCAGCATCGATGTTTCGCCCTTGCGCAGGGGCTTTGGACCTGGGTTTTTTCCAGCTGTTCTGCGCGCATGGTTAAGCAGTGTGCACAATTTCCTGGTTCTGTTGTTTTTACGATTTTTTAACGAAGTTTCGTGGCACTTCACCGTTTTTGCATGTGATGCGTGGTACATTGCTGCCGTGCTACAAAACTGAAAATAGTAGCATGAATCGAGCTACCATTTTTTATTTGCCGATAGTCAGCTGCTATTTACTGGAACGTCACGTCGACGTGCCAATGCAAGAGCAGATTGAGAACGTGCCGCCGATTTCCTCGACTGGTATATACACATCCGTACCCGGTAGCCAAACTAGCTGCCCAATGAAGTTTCCATTCCTTATCGTCATGGTATCCTGTGATACTCGTTTTTACAGCAAGGCTGACTCAAACTCTCGGGGCGGGCTCGAAGGGGCAGTGTTCTTGATGTCCACGTGTTTGTCTTTTGAGACCCGTGCGATGGCTTATGTTCATCGTTAATGCATTTAACACATCGCTGTTTTTTTACAGTTTTTTTTCTCCTCCGTTAGGTGTGTTCTACATGTTGTAGGCGTACCGCTGCAATGTATGCCCATTTGAAACCCTGTTGAAGACACGTGAGAGGTTCAAGTAAGAATAAGTTTCATACTCTGGCCTACGTCGCGACCGCATTGAAGGGCAGCGATACAGCATGCAGTAGGAATATTCCGCCTCTCAGCATTGAACGCCCCTGACCAACTGTTTGCGCGATTACACCTCTCCGAGATCGAGCCTGTCAGCAGCTGACTGCGAACATCTGAGAAAACTCGTGTCCTGCCACGGATGATCTGTTAGGCGGTATGACAGCGGCGCTGACTGCGGTCTCTGCCGCAGACTGGGCAGACGGTACACGCTCAGCGGCGTGATGCTGGCCGGAGGCATCAGCTGCGTCCTGATCTTCCTGCTGCCTGGCTCTTACATTGACGATCAAGGAGGCAGGCTGACGCTCAGTCTGATAGGTCAGTTACCCCTGCCATGTGCTGAGAAAAGCATGTCTGACACTCAGTCTAATAGGTCGTCCATCCCTGGTCTGTTCTGATAAGCAGGTCTGACATTCAGTCTGATCGATCAGTTTCACATGTCTTGCCATGACTGTAGGAGGCTACTGGAATATACCTATCACACGCGTCTAAATAGAATAGTGTGTTTCTTTCTGCAGCCATGCGTTCGCTGAGGCATACTGGAATTATCACAACATCTGCGACTGAACAAATCGGTATCCTGCTCATCCCAGTCATCCTGGTTTGCAGGGAAGCTGTGCATAGCTACCACGTTCACCGTAACCTACATATTCACGGGCGAGATTTTCCCCACCTCGGTTCGTAACACCGGCTTCGGCATCGTCAACTTCTGTGGGCGGATGGCTGGAATATCCTATCCCTTCGTAGCGCTGCTGGTGAGTAGTTTCCCTGATACCTGCATCCGAATAGCACTACGCGCTGGTCGCATCCGCGCACATCTGCTGTGAGTATTTGATGTGAACGGTTATCCGTATGCTACGTTAATCGGGCTGAGGACGGCTAATACATCCTGCGAGACGAATGTTTTGTGAAACCTGCGTGTTTTAATCGCTGGTGTCAGTGACCGCACTTATCACTCGAAACTGCACTCGAAAACTAGTATAAGTTTTACTCTTGTTCAAATCAGATATGGCTGGAATCGGTGATGAATGGACTCAACCATAAATGTAACAAACGATTTTATTGTTCCGACAGCCTTCAACTTTGCAGCGAATGGACCCCACGACATGGTGTTGTAGTGTGATTTTCCACATACGTGTTTACATGACCCATAGAGCGGTTTATCAAGTTATCTGTTGTTGCCGCATTCGGCTTCGTTAGGACCGATTCCAGACTTGAATCACGCTTCCTGAGTTGGAATCAAAGTCAACTCAGAGCTGTGCTTTTCGGGTACAGACCCAGAATCAACCAAATGCGCTGGAAATCTAATTCGGAACGGGTCTGAAGAGAAGTGAGTGGTTCTTTTACACGGCGTTCACTTGAAATACAAAAGATCGTTAAAATGTAAACGTATTTTGCCCGGCCTCACCCCTTAAGATGCCGTGAATTTCTTACCATACTATTCCTACCCATTCACAGAATATGGTGAGGAAAGATCTTCATTTCTTCGTGTTTGGAGTGCTCATCACATCATCGGCGCTGCTGGACCTGCTGCTGCCTGAGACGCTGGGAAAGCCGCTGCCAAAGACAGTTGGGGAAATGGTTGGAGAAGACGTCGAAATATATCAAGCCTTGCAGCTCGACGAACTGGAGGGCGATTATGGCAGCGATAGGCAGCATTCAATGAAACCAAATCAAGACTGAACAAAGAGCGTAGGTGTTGTTGCCACAACACATATACCGCCGTTAGGTGTGCTCTTTGTAATTTTGTTACATCGACATGCATTTTGCTGTTGCAAGCAATGTGTTCAGTCGGCCACATCCATATTTTTATGATCTGTCGTCTGTGACAAACTCTTAAACACTTCGGTGTTGCATTTTCTTCCTGACTGTATTTGATTGCGGTGGATTTGCGTAACAGTGGACAAGGCCCACACGTGATTCATACTCCTCGTTACCCACGACGGCGTTAAATGACATCTGGCCGTTGTGTGAAGTCCTGAACAAATCATTGATGTGCTTTATCGGCTGTAAGCTCAGTGCAGTGGGGAATATGAAGCTTGTTCACACGCGCTCAGCGTTTCAGCAACCTTAAGCATCATTTCAGAACTCGTATGAAGTGCCCCCACGTGGAAAGCGCAACGGAATGCGGGATTGCGATGCGGCGGTTCGTTGGGTCAGCATTTGTTGTTTGCTGTTTTCTGTGATAAACTGTCGAGTTGTACTGCACCATTGGCACACCGTTGGATTCGGTAGTGTCATACGTCAGAACCGAAGGGAACTGGCTATTGAGTGGCACCGCGTTTTCAGTTACATGGGCCACATGTAGCCCTCACACGAGCTGGCAAGGTTGACTTCGCCCTTTTCGACGAGTTTACACGTCGTTTTGCCACATGTGTGTACCCAGAGCACGGACGTACTCGAGAATGGCATGTATTGGTAGAGAGTCGACAGACCATCACGTGGTGTAGATTGTAATGTAGCATATGCCGCGTGCGACGTGTGTACTAGCCAGCAGGATGGATTTGACCGTAACCGATCGTTATTCGCATTTTGCGCCATATTTCGGCCCATAGACCAGGTAAAGACATGAATCTAGCTGCGAAAGATACATAATTAGAATTTGTGCGTTTTTCATTGGCGCAGCGAAGCAAGCGTTGAAACGCTTGTACTTACTCCAAAAATATACATGTTTTAGTTCATGTCTCAGAATAGTGGAGTAGGGGCGCCCTGCAAATTTAACATATTGCACATCTTTCTTTCTTTATCTTTTGAGAATCTTTCCAAGAAAACATGCTTCATTTTTGCTGTGGTATGTGCAAAGGAGCCATTTCACATTTCATCTATTGACGTAACCCTCGCCCGGCTCGTTGTTTTTCATTATACGGCTTTAAAAGGGGAGCGACGTCGATGTGACCCCCCCCCCCGTTTCTATGCCGTTTCTAAGCTACGAAGGATAGGGCGTAATGGAAAAGAAACCGTGGATTGGTCTCAACGAGATCACACGATTGGTAATGAGCTTTAAGCTGCTCTCAATAATTGACCCCACGAGGCGAGGTTAAAGGTCAATGCTCCACCAAAATAATTTCCGTTTGATTCAGTTCTACCCGAAGATCGAACTACTTCAGTTTTACATGCCCATGTTTACAATGTGATGCCACAAAACGACATCGAACTTAAAAAGACGCATCTTTGTAATTTTGAACACCGCAACATGTAGTTTTGTGTGTTTGAGCATATATTTATGAAGTATAGCTCCGCTAATGTAACAGTATAGGCCCACCGCGCGTAGTCGGCGGCTTCGTCGGCTGCCGCCCGCCGCCCGCGCACGCCGTGGGTTCCCCTGCAGTGTTCCTAAAAAACCGTCGCTCCTCATGACCCTGAAAAGCTAGGGACATGCTTTTGGTATCAAACCATGCACAGAAAAGTTCCGGAGGCCATCAAAACTTCAGGCACGATTACAGAACACGCCGGAAAGACATCCTTAGAAAACCTTAGGGGGTCCCATCGACCTTCCCCCTGCCAGGTGCGCGGGTCAACTGCTTACTGATTACAGCTGGATTATCAACTCCCTACCGCCCAGGGCTGGATAGAAACCCCATGGTGCACTCAGATGTGCACCCATAAATGTGATGGATGCATGTCGTCTTTTGCATGCAATTGGAAACACTCTTTCATGAGCATTTGCTCTGTCGTTACGCAATGAGTCTCCTAGCTGATTTGAGGTAATATTGACTTTGCAGTGCATTTTTATTTAAGGTGGACAACTCCTTGATAAGGCAAATTCTACAAAGCCGATCACGCTGATTACGAAAAAGCGTAACGTGCTTGCTGTCCCTAACAAAATACGACGATCATAATCATCTGCTCCCCTTCTATCGGCTCTCACCGTCATGGCCAGCGCGTCCCTAGACTTCCTCCAATTACTGCGTCTACATTTTTCTCAACACATTTGACTTGCCTTGTTTACGCGATGGAGCTGCCCAAAATGTGGGGAAGGGGTAGGGGCCTGAGTTGGGAGGCGGGCCGCCCTCCTCCCTGTTGTTCAGAAGCCTACGCCGACGCTCACCCGTCGAGTAGTCGCAGTACGTTACCCCCTCCCCGTCCCCTCTCTCAGACACCGGACGGCCGGCTGCGGGTGTACCATGCCGACATCTGCCGGCTGGATCCGGAAACTGTGGGCGCCGTCGACGCCATCTGGGACCGTGCCTCGTACGTGGCAGTACGCCGCGAGGACCGACCGCGGTGAGGCTGGCTCGGAGACGGCGGGCTCCCGGCTCGACCTTGTCAAGTAAAAACGGATTAATTTCCAGCTGATTGCCGCTTTTTGTGACACGCAAATGCGATTCAGGTGTCGTTTGGACATGCGACTCAGTAGAAATGTGAAAATGTTAAAAGCCACTATGCGTTTTCACGTAATGTAGCATCATAGCAACATTCATCCTGATGATGCAATGTTTGCGGCAAGCCAGCCACCGGAAATGATATTCACTTTGGTGCGCGAGCAACGATAAATCTTGGGATCACCATTTTTAGGACGCCGATTAACGTGAATGGCGCCGGTGCACGAAACATAGGATCGCAGATCGAGAGCGATCGTGGGCATTATTTTTGTAGATAGCTTAATCAGCAATACTTTACTATGTCATATTTATTACAGTAGTGATGATGCGATCAACTATGAATTGTGGGTCAACCTGAAGCTGTTTAGCATCAAAGAAATGCGGGAGTAGTATCACAGTCATAAATACGGTGAAGAGGACGAGACAACATGACCGGCATGGAATTTCCGGTGTGGAAAAGAATGCTGGAAAACAACCAGCTGAGAGTCAAACACAGGGCTTCGTTTGAACTTAACGCCTCTTCAGCTGTGCGCTGCCTTACGGAAGGTCGGGCTTGTTTGTTGTTATGCATTCCAGTGTTGGCAGCCCGCACTGCATGACTGAAGCTTATTCATATGCACGACACAAAACAAGCTCATAGGATTTGGTCACTGTGACCTTCTTAAGGTCAAACAAGGTAACTGCCATTAATGCCATGAGTATGGCATTCATGTCAGTGGCATTTTGCTCACAACAAGCACATAGACTTAAGGCGGTTGCATGAGCAGATATGGGGTACTTTTGACAACATCTGGATTTTTACCTTGTTTGACATACGTCATGCAAAGATCATTACCTTGGAACTCAAGGCTTGACACAAATGACTTTAGATACAGGCCAATCAACCATCTTAATTTGGTATCTTAAGTTCTCTCACTTTTTGAGATCTTAGAGGGGTGCGGGGCGGGGGGCGGGCAAACAGTTCCAAAAGCTCTTCAAGATGGTCATTTCAGTTCAAAAACACACCTAAATGCGGAAAACTCACTTTTAAGTGTAAAAGACTGCTCTGGTTAGCACAATTTCACCATGTAGTAAATATCCTTCTCCACACGTCGTTGTTTGACTTCGGCATGGGCCGTTCATATAGCGTAACAGTGGCTGCCGAAGCGGCCGTGCAAAGCTGCCACTATAGCGGAAGAGCGAATTTTGTTGTAGTACTCCGACTTACCGAGAGGTGTCGTGCTATCGGTGGGTGTTCGCAGAGCCCAAATATCGTTATATGCGCGTATGTTGACTATTTCTCGTTCAGTGCTTGCATATTTCCTAAGATCTTATACCGTTTACTTGCATTCGTGTACTCGGTTATGGTGATATGCTTTAAGGGGTTACTCCACATTTGTATGGGGATTTTGAACTGAGATAGCCATTTCGAAGATCATTCATTGCAGTTCACAGCCCAACCCTTTTTTAGACTGAGCACTCTGTATTCTGACCTTGGCATCCACGAATTTGTGCAGGCTTTCTCGTCCAGACTATGGTAAGGTCACCCAGGCGTGCATGACGCCATAGAAACGTCACGTGAACACTGCGACCTCATTGGCCATGCAGTTATTAAAGCCGATTCAAGTATTTCATTAAATGATTCGTGTTTGGCTATGTCAGCATGATTTCCGGCATCAACGGACTTTAGGTGATCATCAACGTGCAGTGCGTTCAATCCAACTTTCGAACGGGAACCAGCTTCTGTGCTACATACTACAGAAATTTCTACAGGAATTATATCATACAGCAATTTGGGAATTGGTGCTAGTTATGGCGGAAATAAGACTGGGACTCGAATAACTTGAGAAAAGTGCAATAACTGAGCGTGAAAAAGGAAGCAAATAATGTAAGGGATGGATGAGTGGTCTTCAAAATAGCTATCTCAGTTCAAAATACCATCCAAATGTGGAACACTCCCCTTGAGATAAACATAGATTGCGCGCATGTCAATATGAACGATGTGAGTGTACAAAAAGAGTAATATAAACTATCACGATGCGATGTATTTTTTTCTGATATCGAGGATGGGTCAACAAGCTCAGGAATAGAGTAGAGGTTGACAGTGTGGTGAACGCTTCTTATCACAAGGCGGAAGCCTGTGCTTCTAGTCGCAAACTAACGTTTTCTCTTCCCTGGGTTCAAGGGAACCTGGGGAACTGGGAACCAAGGGTTCAAGGGAGGCGTGCCCTGCTCACCTCATCCTCCGTCCATGCATACACAATGATACAGTGCGGCTGTCACAAGGTGGCGGTAAATCGACGGCGCAGCGAAGACAATAGCCGTGACTGGTCCTGATAATAATCGCACGAGCATGTAAAACATCTTGAGCAACATCACCTGACCCAGGGAAGGACGTGAACAACAGTTTTGCAACGAACTGGCCCATGTGGAAGTATGCACCTCCCAGGTAAAGTTAGCTCCATACGCGTTCGCGAACAGTTATGATAAACGGACAGCGGTCTCTGATTTAACTGCACTTGATTTAACCACCTCCAACCACAAGCATATCGACACGCCACTCACGACACACTGCACGTCCGCAACACGCACCGCGCGCGGGCTCGACGTACCGCTCGTGATCACTTAGCTACTGAACAACCGTGTAGAGAACGAGGTCACAGCAACTAAAACTGGCACCCCACTCATCAGCGGCCGAGACGGGTGCGCCGCACGAGGCCTCGCGCCGCCGACTGACCAAACTCGGGACGGAAGTCGGCGGGCGTCACGCTCTGCGGCGTGTCCGAGAACGGGTTCGGCTCGCACTCGACCGAGCTCAAGAGGTACCGGCAGCCGGGGGCCATCACGGCGCGCAGGAACGCCGCGTACCTGCGCGGCGAGAGGGCGCGCCGTTCAGGCCGGCGGAACGGGCGCACCCGCGGCGCAATCGTCTACGAAACCTAACACGGAGGCCTTTGATGCAAACAATGTTCAGCAAGCTACACGTGTGGCGCCGACTGAACGTAACACTATGATGCATTACAACCAGGTTACTATAACATTGCACCATTACGATAGACGTTGCTATGATGCTCCAATACGTGAAAACGCATGGTGGCTTTCAACATGTTCACATTTCTACTGAGTCGCATGTACAAACAACACCTGAATCGTATATGCGGGTCACAAAAAGCGGCAATCAGCTGGAAATTAATCCGTCTTTACGTGACAAGGTCGAGCCGGAAGCCCGCCGTCCCCGAGCCAGCCTCACCGCGGTCGGTCCTCGCGGCGTACTGCCACGTACGAGGCACGGTCCCAGATGGCGCCCACGGCGCCCACAGTTTCCGGATCCAGCCGGCAGATGTCGGCATGGTACACCCGCAGCCGGCCGTCCGGCGTTTGAGAGAGGGGACGGGGAGGGGTAACGTACTGCGACTTCTCGACGGGTGAGCGTCGGCATAGGGTTCTGAACAACAGGGAAGAGGGCGGCCCGTCTCCCATCTCAGGCCCGCTCCCCCTCCCCCACATTTTGGACAGCTCCGTCGTGAAAACAAGGCAAGTCAAAAGTGTGGAGAAAAATGAAACGCAGTAATTGAAGTACTTCTCGGGACGCGCTGCTCGTTCAGTTCACTCGATTTAATTCGAAAATTAAAGTACGTGGTGATGAGGTGCATGACAGCCCACAGATCAGGGGGCCATGACGGTGAGAGCCGATAGAATGGGAGCAGATGCTTATGATCGTCGTGTTTTGTTAGCGACAGCAAGCACTTTACGCTTTTTCGTAATCAGCGTAATCGGCTTTGTGGAATTTGCCCTATCAAAGAGTTGTCCACCTTAAATAAAAATGCACTGCACAGTCAGTATTACCCCAAATCAGCTAGGAGACTCATTATGTAACGACAGAGCAAATGCTCATGAAAGTGTTTCCAATTGCATGCAAAAGACGACAGGCATCCACCACATTTATGGGTGCACATCTGAGTGCGCTATGAGGTTTTCATCCAGCCCTGGGCGGTAGGCAGTTGATAATGCGCTGATGATAAAAAGATGTGTGCGGAAAGATGTGCGCGTACTGCGGGCGGCAGCCGACGAAGCCGCCGACTATGGGCGGTGGGCCTGTACTGTTACATTAACGGAGCTATACGTCATAAATATATGCTCAAAACACACAAAGCTACATGTTTCGGTGTTCAAAATTACAAAGATGCGCCTTTTTAAGTTGGATGTTGCTTTGTGGCATCGTTTTGTAAACATGGGCATGTAAAACTAAAATAGTTCGATCTTCGGGTAAAATTGAATCAAACTGAAATTGATTTTGTGAAACATTGACCTTTAACCCCGCCTCGTGGGGTCAATTATTGAGAGCCGCTTAAAGCTTATCACCAATCGTGTGATCCCGTTAAGACCAACCCACCGTTTCTTTACCACTACGCCCTATCCTTCGCAGCTTAGGAACGGCAGAGAAACGGGGGGGGGGGGGGGTCACATCGACGTCGTTCCCCTTTTAAAACCGTATAATGAAAAACAACGAATCGGGCGAGGGTTACGTCGATAGATCAACTGAGAAATGGTCCCTTTTGCACGTACCACAACAAAAATGAAACAGACGTTTTCTTGGAAAGATTACTAAAGGATAAAGAAGGATGTGCAAAATGTTAAAATTGCATGGCGCCCCTACTTCAGTATCTTGAGGCATGAGCTAAAGCGCATCGTATATTTTTTTGGTATCTATAAGCGTTTGAACGCTTGCTTCGCTGCACTAATGAGAAACGTACACATTTTAATTATGTATCTTTTGCAGCTAGATTCATGCTCTACCTGGTCCATGGGCCTAGATATGGCGCAAAATGTGAACAACGATCGGTTACGGTCAAATCCATCCTGCTGGCTCGTACACACGTCGCACGCGGCACATGCTACATTACAATGTACACCACGTGATTGTCTGTCGACTCTCTACCAATGCATGCCATTCTCGAGTTCGTCCGTGCTCTGGGTACACACATGTGGCAAAAAGACGTGTAAACTCTTCGAAAAGGACGAACTCCACCTTGCCAGTTCGTGTGAGGGCTACACGTGGCCCATGTAACTGAAAACTTGATAGCACACAATAGCCAGTTCCTTTCCTTTCCGACGTATGACACTACCAAATCCAATGGTGTACCAATGGTGCAGTATATCTCGACAGTTTATCACAGAAAACAGCAAACAACAAATGTTGACCCAACGGACCGCCGCATCGCAATCCTGCATTCCGTTGCGCTTTCCACGTGGGGACACTTCATGCGAGTTCTGAAATGATGCTTAAGGTTCCTGAAACGCTGGGCGCGTGTTAACAAACTTTACATTTCCCACTGCACTGGGCTTACAGTCGATAAATCAGTGATTTGTTCAGGACTTAACAGAAGGGCCAGATGTCATTTAAAGACACCTTGGGTAACGAGAATTACAGATCACATGTGGGCCTCGTCCACTGTTCCGCAAGCCCACTGCAATCATTTACAGCCAGGAAAAAAATGCAACACCGAAGTGTTTAAGAGTTTGTCACAGACGACAGGTGATAAAAATATGGACGTGGCCAACTGAGCACATTGCTTACAATAGCGAGATGCATGCCGATGTAACAAAATTTCCAAGAGCACACCTAACGGCGGTGTATGTGATGTGGCAAAAACACCTACGTTCTTTGTACAGTCTTGATTTGGTTTCATTGCATTCCTATCACTGTCATAATCGCCCTCCAGTTCGTCAAGCTGCAAGGCTTGATGCATTTCCACCTCTTCTCCGACCATTTCCCCAACTGTCTTTGGCAGCGGCTTTCCTATTGTCTCCGGCAGCAGCAGGTCCAGCAGCGCCGATGATATGATGAGCACTCCAAACACGAAGAAATGAAGATCTTTCCTCACAATATTCTGCGAACGAGTGGGAAAAGTATGGCCAGGAATTCACGGTACCTGGAGGGATGAGGCCGGGCAACATACGTTTACATTTAACAATCCTTTGTATTTCATGTGAACACCTGTTAAAAAAACACCCACATCTCTTCAGACCCGTTCCGAAATAGATTTCCAGCGCATTTGTTTGATCCTGGGTCTGTCCCCGAAAGCACAGCTCTTAGTTGACTTTGATTCCAACTCAGGAAGTGTGACTCATGTCTGGAATCGGTCCTAAGGAAGCCGAATGCGGTAACAACAGATGACTTGATGAACCGCTCTATGGGTTACGTAAACACGTATGTTGAAAATCACACGACAACACCATGTCGTATGGTCCATTCGCTGCAAGGTTGAAGGCTGTGAGAGCAAAAATATCGTTTGTTACATTTATGTTATTTATGTAATGTTTATGTTACGTGTATGCTATTGTATGCTAGCTTACGTACGTTGTTCTATGAGTGCAATCATCACCGATTACAGCCACATTTGATTTGAACAAGAGTACAACCTGTACTAGATTTCGAGACAACGATGGATTCCAACTGCACATTGGTTTTCCAAAAATACACCTCTGAATGTATTTTATTTCATTGGACTAAGCCATTGATATCGGCAGAACTGGAAAGCCCAGGCAAGGATTCTTACGATGAAAATTAAATACAATTATTTTGCCCGTCCATGGTATCGATGGGAGGATGTCTTTCCGGCGTGTTCTGTAATCGTGCCTGATTTTTTGTTAGCCTCCGGGGAATTTGTTGTGCATGATTTGATATCAAAACCATGTCTCTAGTTTTTAGGGTTATGAGGAGCGACGGTTTTTAGGTACACTGCACGACAACCCACGGCGTGCGCAGACAGCGGGCGGCAGCCGACGAAGCCGCCGATTACGCGCGGTGGGCCTATACTGCTACATTAGCGGTGCCATGCTTTATATGCATGTTGCAGTGTTGAAAATTACATAGATGCGTCTTTTTACGTTCGATGTTGTTTTGTGGCATCGTTTTGTAAACATAGGCATGTAAAACTAAAGTAGTTCGATTTTCGGGTAAATTTAATTAAAGTGAAAGTGCTTTTGTGAAGCATTGACCTTTAACCTCGCCTCGTGGGGTAAATTATTGAGAGCAGCGTAAAGCTTATCACCAATCGTGTGATCTCGTTGAGACCAACCCACGGTTTCTTTCCCACTGCGCCCTTTCCTTTCGACTTCGCTCGCCTTTTAAAACCGTGTAATGAAAACAACGGGCCGGGCGAGAGTTACATCAATAGATCAACTGTGAAGTGCTCCCTTTTGCACATTCCAAAGGAAAAATGAAACATGTTTTCTTGGAAAGATTATCAAAAGATAAAGAAAGAAAGATGTGCATTATGTTATATGTGCACGGCGCTCCTACTCCAATATTTCGAGACATGAGCTAAAACATATGGTATATTTTTGGAGCAAGTACAAGCTTTTCAACGCTTGCTTCGCTGCGCTAGAGAAAAACGTACACATTTTACTTATGCATCTCTTGCAGCTAGAATCATGCTTCTACTTGGTCCATTGGCCGAAATATGGCACAAAATGTGAATGGCGATCGGTAACGGTCAAAACGATCCTGCTGGCTCGTACACACGTCGCACGCGGCACATGTGACATTATAATATACACCACGAGATTGTCTGTCGACTCTCTATCAATGTATGCCATTCTCGAGTACGTTCGTGGTTTTTTGGTACAGACATGCGGCAACAAAACGTGTAAACTCGTCGAAAAGGGCGAAGTCCACCTTGCCAGCTCGCGTGAGGGCTACATGTGGCCCATGTAACCGAAAACGCGGTGCCACTCAATAGCCAGTTCTTTTCGGTTCTGACTTATGACACTGTCTAATCCAATGGTGTACCAATGGTGCAGTACAGCTCGACAGTTTATCACAGAGAACCGCAAACAACAAATGTTGACCCATGAACCACCGCATCGCAATCCCGCATTCCGTTGCGTTTTCCACGTGGGGGCACTTCATGCGAGTTCTGAAATGACGCTTAAACTTGCTGAAACGCTGAGCGCGTGTGAACAAGCTTCATATTCCCCACTGCACTGAGCTTGCAGCCGATAAAGCATATTAATGATTTGTTCAGGACTTCACACCAGGGCCAGATGTCATTTAAAGCCGTCTTGGGTAACGAGAAGTATGGATCACATGTAGGCCTTGTCCACTGTTCCGCAAACCCACCGCAATCATGTACAGTCAGGAAGAAAATGCAGCACCGAAGAGTTTAAAAGTTTGACACAGACGACAGATCATAACAAATGTGGATGTGGCCAACTAAACACATTGCTTGCAACAGCGAAATGCATGCCGATGTAACCAAATTTCCAAGAGCACACCAAATGGCGGTATATGTGTTGTGGCAAAAGCACCTACGTTCTGTGTTCAGTCCTGATTTGGTTTCATTGCATTCCTATTGCTGCCATAATGGTCTTCCAGTTCGTCGAGCTGCAAGGCCTGGTACATTTCGACGTTTTCTCCAACCATTTCCCCAACTGTCTTTGGCAGCGGCTTTCCCACCGTCTCAGGCAGCAGCAGGTCCAGCAGCGCCGATGATGCGATGAGCACTCCAAACACGAAGAAATGAAGATCTTTCCTCACCATATTCTGCGAATGGGTAGGAAAAGTATGGTAAAAAATTCACGGCACCTTAAGGGATGAGGCCGGGCAAAATACGTTTACATTTTAACGATCTTTTGTATTTCAAGTGAACGCCGTGCAAAAGAACCACTCACTTCTCTTCAGACCCGTTCCGAATTAGATTTCCAGCGCATTTGGTTGATTCTGGGTCCGAACCAGAAAAGCACAGCTCTGAGTTGACTTTGATTCCAACTCAGGAAGTGTGACTCAAGTCTGCAATCGGTCCTAAGGAAGCCGAATGCGGCAACAACAGATGACTTGATAAACCGCTCTATGGGTAACGTAAACACTTATGTTGAAAATCACACGAGAACACCATGTTGCGTGGTCCATTCGCTGCAAAGTTGAAGGCTGTGAGAACGATAATATCGTTTGTTACATTTATGTTTGAGTCCATTCATCACCGATTCCATTCACATTTGATTTGAACAAGAGAAAAAACTGTACTAGTTTTCGAGAAAACGATGGACTCCAATTGCTTTTTCTCTTGCCAAAAAGACATCTCTCAACGTATTTCATTTGATTCGACTAAACCATTGACATCGGCAGAAATAGAAAGTCCAGATAAAGATTCTTACGATGAAAATCAAATCCAACTATTTTTCCCGTCCATGACATCGACGACTGTATGCGTTGTACGGGTGCAAACCAAAGCTCTTTAAGGGAAAAAATTGCACCAATCAACGAGACGGAAATGATCAGCACGTGTGGCAATTAACGGCGCGTCCGAGACAAACTAACGCCGCACGGAAAATCATGTTCCCATAGCTTGTTGACCATCGGCCATTGCTCTCATAGCAAGTTTCCTCACTTCATTGGCGGTAAATAACATCACGTAAGGTCAGATTGGAGGAAAAAGTAACAACAAAAAATGACGCGACCGCGTAAAATGCGCCCTTATCATGAGCAAAGACTACGTTGAGCACCGAGGCCAAATGCACGATCGCGCTGGAAGTCAATCAGTACATAAATCTTGAAAAGAGTATGATTCGATATTACCGTGATCTGTGCATGTGCCCAGGTGTATTAGCTTCTCGGTTTTCACTTGGACGATTATGTACTAATTATGAGACCTATTCAGTGTCCGTGGTGCAAACTGTACCGGCAATTGCGCCATTGTGGGATGGGTCTCTGTGACAAGCAGGTTAGTACCAGTGAGAGGCTGATGAGGCCTCTCAGGTGCTAATGATACTCATTTCACCAATGTGACCAACTGCACAATGGCGGGACGGGATCATATGCACTTAAAAAGTGCATACGATCTGAGCAAGTGATGTGATAAGTGCAATCACTGACATCAACGATTAAAACACACAGCTTTCACAAAAGATTCTTCTCGCAGGATGTATTAGCCGTCCTCAGCACGGTTAGCGTAGCAGACGGGTAGCCGTCCACATCAAATACTCACAGCAGATGTGCGCAGATGCGACCAGCGTGTAGTATCGTTCGGATGCAGATGTCAGAGAAACTACTCACCAGCAGCGCTACAAAGGGATAGGCTATCCCAGCCATCTGCCCGCAGAAGTTGACGATGCCGAAGCCTGTGTAACGAACCGATGTGGAGAAAATCTCGCCCGTGAATATATAGGTTGCGGTGAACGTGGTAGATATGCACAGCTTCCCTGCAAACCAGGACGACCGGAATGAGCGGGACACCGATTTGTTCAGTCGCATTTGCTGTGATGATTTCATTATGCCCCAGCGAACGCATGGCCGCAGAAAGAAACACACTATTCCATTTAATCGCGTATGGAGGAACATTCCATTAGCCTCCTACAGTCATGGGAAGACAGGTGAAACTGATCGATCAGACTGAATGTGAGACCTGCCTATCAGAACAGACCAGGGGTGGACGACCTATTAGACTGAGTGTCAGACATGCTTCTCTCAGCACATGACAGGGGTAACTGACCCATCAGACTGAGCGTCAGCCTGCCTCCCTGATCGTCAATGCAAGAGCCAGGCAGCAGCAAGATCAGGACGCAGCTGATGCCTCCGGCCAGCATCACGCCGCTGAGCGTGTACCGTCGGCCCAGTCTGCGGCAGAAACCGCAGTCAGTGCCGCTGCCAAACCGCCTAACAGATCATCCGTGGCAGGACACGAGTTTTCTCAGGTGTTCGCAGTCAGCTGTTGACAGGCTCGATCTCGGTGAGGTGTAATCGCACAAACAGTTGGTCAGGGGCGTTCAATGCTGAGAGGCGGAATGCTCCTACTGCATGATGTATCGCAACCCTTCAATGCGGTCGCGACGTAGGCCAGAGTATAAAACTTATTCTAACTTGAAGCTCTCATATGTCTTCAACAGTGTTTAGGATGGGCATACATTGCAGCGGTACGCCTACAACATGTAGAATACACCTAATGGGGGAGAAAAAAAACTACAGAAAACAGCAATGTGTTAAATGCATGAACGATGAACATAAGCCAACGCATGGTTCTCAAAAGACAAACACGTGGACATCATGAACACTGCCCCTTCGAGCCTGCCCCGAGAGTTTCAGTCAGCCTTGCTGTAAAAACGAATAGCACAGGATACCGCGACGATAGGGAATGGAAACTTTATTGAGCAGCTAGTTTGGCTACCGGGTACGGATGTGTATATACCAGTCGAGGCAAACGGCGGCACGTTCTCAATCTGCTCTTGCAATGGTACGTCGACGTGACGTTCCAGTAAATAGCAGCTATGACTAGAGCACAGCCCTGCGCGCAGAACGGCTGGAAAGAACCTAGGTCCAAAGCCCCCGCGCAAGGGCGAAACATCGATGCCGCCCAGTACTCACTTATCCAGCACCCAGGAAATGACGATGATGGGCGGAATCTCCACCAGGCCCGAGAGGGCGAACGAGATGAATCGGTTTTGACCCATGCTGGCCGCCGCCGCCGCCGTCAGGCCGTAGTAGGTCAGCTTGTGTACCGCCCTGGGTCACAGTAGGAGCACGGGGTATTAAAGCACCGGCGGCATTCACAACGTGCGAGGCTCCATCAAAGTACATGACTACCGTATAGTTTTAATAGTATGGTGTAGCAGTACGTGAGTAGCATAACTGAGTACTGTGAGGTAACAGCAGGCCACTGACCGGACCAAGTACAGCGCCGATATTAAGCGACACAGCCCTGGCACTTGACCACCGCCCTCACATGATATTGTTCGGCGTTGGCGAAGGTGTTTGTTGTTTGGTGTCCTGTTACATGCTGCGAATGCATTGCTGCGAGAGCGGGAGAGTGAGGGCATATGAAACGACATGGCGTATGAAACACGTGTTAGACACCTGCAACAGTATCTTTTTCGGAAGTATCTTTTCTCACACCACGCCATCGCAGAAAAATAGCCTCCGGGAAGCTGTCTGCCTTAGGTATTATTTGGCCCAGCGGACACTTCATTGCCCATCATGCAGCGCATATCCTTTGATCCGCTTTTATGTGTAGGCAGGGGCGTAACCAGAGCCTTGCCAAGGGAACACAAGGTTGACAAAAGCCCATCTTATGGTGATCCCTAAAAAATTCCGGGATATGGCTTACTTGTTAACAAGTTTTTTTGTTTTTGTTCGTTTTATTGCTATTTTTACCACGTTTCGAGAACAGAAACCAGAAGGTACCGTGAGCTCAATTCTGTCTGTATTTTGAAACCAATAAACTGCAGAAATCAGGCGTTGAACGACTGCATGGAAGAAATCACCGGCGCTCTTAATTTACATGGTTAGTTGGCTCCTTCTAAACCGATAGAATTCCGAAGCTTTGTCAGATTTTTTGTCTCGGCTGCACAGACATTGAGGACATCACGAAGGTAGATTGTAGATCAATATGTTTAATCCAGATTTGAAGATAAAATTATGAATGCAGACCGAGTGGTCAACAATGTCTATTACATGGCCAAGCCATGTTCGTCCGAAAACATTCATCATTCAGTCAGAATCGATTAGTGATACAATTTATGTAAGGTTTTTAACATGCGCGCTCGCAAATCTTACCGAAAAAAGCAACGCGACACCAGGCGTTGCAGTCTCCGTGGTGCGCGGAGCGTTAGCCCAGTAGCTAATATTTAGTCGTAGCCCACCGGTGAATGAAAATGATGGCGATTCTGAAATTATTGTCTTTAAACATTTAAATCAACTAGTAATACAACTTACGTGACGTAGCATTGAGCATGCACAATCGAAAATTTTAGAAACACTAGCCTCGAAACCAGGCGTTGTAGTCACCGTAGGCCGCGAAGCGTCGGTCTATCAGCTAATATTAAGTTCTGGCCAACGGGTGTACGAAACGGACGATCTTTCTGAAAAGTATATTTGGACGCTTAATGGCATCAGATGTTACATGTATAAGACAGTCTGAACGCATATTTGACGTGAGCAATTTTTAAACTGATGAAAAGAACGAATTGGCCATTAAAGCACCCGGAGGTGGGGCTGTAATCTGTTGGTTAAACTGGAAGAGTGAACGTAAAGTCTCTACCCCAGCTTTGCGAGGGATGAGGTGGTGGTGAGGGGAGGGGCAGATGCGGGAATAACTACACATTTGGGTGCATTCTGGTCGCAGGTTTGACCATTTGCCCCGTTAGGTCCCTTCATCTTTTTTTTGCGAAATTACACCCGTGCACAACACGACACCGGGGATCTCAGCACACATGAAAACAGCATTCGGGAGGAAAAATGTTAGTGGGCAGAAGCAAAGACGGCCAGCTCTTGGTTCAAGTGCTCAGAGTGGTGAGTCACGCACGCTATACGAGCTCCTTTATGGCGCACATAACCAACGCAGTTGAACCGCACTTAAAACTTAAATAAACGATGACGAGCTCCTTTACGAACGAAACACAGCGTGCTCTGTATGCATTTATAGCTTGGTGTGGTCACCTCAACCTTGTGCGTCACTTGTTGTCACATTGAAGCTGGAGTCGATCCCACTTTGTGGGATCGATTCCAACTTCAAATCGCGGTCAGGGAATCCATTTTGACTCTGACTCCAGGCAGCACAGCGCAAATTTGAGTTGGGTAGGATTCCAGATCAAGGTCATGCCGCCTGACTCCGATTAAGTTGACTCGGTGGCGTGCATTGACGAGATAAACCGCTGCATGAGCTATGTCGCGGCACGGCGCATATCTGATCATTAAGCGAGCGATGCATAATGCGCATATTTAGTACTAACTGAGCGATGCTTAGTGTTCTGCGTTTGCCGTATATTAAGCATTTCGAGACTGGTAATATAGTTCGTATCGACATTTATGTTTCTATCCACTTGTCTTGGTTTCAAACGATAGAGTTGAAGTGTAGCTTTGATTCCGTTCCACAAACTTTACAGGAATGTATTTCACCTTGACTTATCAAAAAGTTAGTTGATTTCGAAGTCGACTGCGAATTCTCACGGCGTCTAGCGCAAGGACGCACCAGTGCCCAGCAGCTGGGTAGGGAGGTGCGCAATGTGGATTCGCGAGCGTATGGGCACGGCGGCGCGCGGTTGGGCGGGGACGGCCGGTGTCACATGATATATCAGTGATCCGTGACTTTGGCGCGAGTGTGATCACGCGACTGGGCCTGACAGAGGCGTTCGCGAAGCATCCTCGGTAGAGATGCGCGGTGAAGACCCGTTCTCAGCAGCCACTCATGCGTCAAATAAACAACCTCCGTAATAAGCCCCATGTCGTAAGCAACGAATGCCTCGCATATCTGCGAACATGAACGACCAGGTCGAGGCGAAGTGCTTCATGGTTGAAGCTTGGATTCATTTATCTGCATAGCCTGCAGTTCTCTTCACGACCCGAATCGTGGCACAAGTCGTGATAACGAATCGAGGCGCTCTATTCGCATTTTGGAACATCCCAATCGAGTCTTGCGGCACCGGCCCGGCCGAAGCATGAGGGCTGCCGCCACCGGTGCGAAAACCACGGCAACCTGCGCAGCGCCTCACACGCTACCCGCCCGCCGAGGGGGAGGGGGAGGGACTCAGGCAGCGGCGAATGGCGACGTGGCAGCGTGCACAGTGTGCGGCCAGGGGTCGGACGCGGAGGGTCATGACCGCTGTTGAGCGCGGTGAGTGTAGCGGTGCACAACTGGTGGTCGGGGCGGGCGGAGCTCGTGAGCGGACGCCGACGACGCGGCAGGATTGCGCTCAGGCAGAGGCCGCAGCTCATGATCAGAGATCAGCAGCTGGTGATTTGGAGTCGCATGTATCTGTGGGTCAACATTGAACGCGGTAGGCACGAACCTGCTTAATCTGCATTTGGATGGAGCTTGGTGAAAGCTGCCGGTGAGATGTTCAGGTGCTTTATTGGGCGTTGGAGCGTTGTGACAGTGGTGACGCTTGTGCACAGCTGGTGACGCCGACGCACGCAGGTTCGTGCACCGAGCACCACCTCGGATCCATGGACGTGGACGACGCCCTCCGCGTGTTGGACAGCGGCGGGCGGCAGCGATGGAAGCACATGCTAGCCACAATGTCTCAACCACTACCGGGAGTCTTCATCATCCTGCTGATGGAGTTTATTGGTGAGTCCGGTTAAAAAGACGAGACCAAATTCACATTCAAGATGTCTGTTCCATATCTACATTGGATTTTTAGCTGAAATAGCACTCTTCATGATCAGCACCTGCAGATCACAGCCATGCTACTTTAAGGCTTTCAGCTCTTGCTGAGATTGATGTGCGTGAACTTGGGCAGCCAAAGTATTTTTATAATCTGAAAAACTATGTCACGTGCCCACTATGGGAAAACGACCCAAACATCCCCGGCGTCATAGAAACGTCACGCAAGCACCCCACCTCTCTGGTGCCTTTGCGCTCGTAATCGGGAGAAGCATGGCCACTTAGGTGTTCGTATGTGAAAGGATGCAACAATAAGTGTACCCTCGGAAGAAGGTACTTGGTTAACGGAAATGTTTCACGTTTGAGATATTGAAGCAAGCATCAGGTATGATGAAACAAGCTCACTTATAACCATTGGCATCGTTGTAAGCAGAAGAGACCGCTCAAGACAACACCATTTCTCCGTTTAATAAATACGCTCCATGATACGTTGCTGTTTGATTTTGTCATTGTGCCTTGCACAACATCGATTGGGAGCCAATCGCAGGCGGCTGGAATTGAACGACTCCGCCATTATGTTTTCTCTAGGCCTTGATCGCCGCATGGCCTATGCAATGACTCTCCCCGAATGCTCTTCCCATTTTGCGGACGTGTGGCTAGCTGTGAACTGCACCGAAAACATGGCTGCTGTCAAGATGGCTGCTGTCAAGATGGCTGCTCAAGCCCAAAACCCCATACAAATGTGGAGCATTCCCTTCAAGACTGGTAACGCACTGGACGAGGGAGGCGTTGGAAGAAAGAGCTACAAGTTCGAGCCGATAACAAGCTCAAGATCGTGGCAAGATCGCGCTTCCATACGAAATTATCTCGACACGGATGACCGTGTGATGGAGCCGCGCGCGCGCTGCGTGTGCCGCCATGCTACCTGATTCATTGGCGGCGTGCAGCTGTTTCAGTAGAAGGCCAGCTGGTCCAATGGGCGGGTTTGCGCGGAGAGCAGCCTCACGGTGGCCGCGAACTTAGCCCGCTCACATAGAATTGATGCAATGTTGAAGAGGTTTGGCTGACGGCGTAGCTCTCGGGTAACAATTGCTTTTGTTGAATATTCGACTGAATGCTTTGATGTCGCTTGACACGATTGATGTCTGCAGTGTTCTTGACGTTTGCTCAAAATGACGTCAGAGAGCAGTGCAAGCAGCGTTGCGTGATGCAGGTTCTCCAGGCGTAAACAACCGGCAGCAGCATCGGCTATTCGGACTGTCCGTGGTCGATTTTCAAACCGGACCTCCCGTCAGATAGCCGTATAAACACGAAGGTGTCCGAAAAACCGCAGACTGCAGCAGGGCCAAGGAATTAACTGATGCAATGCAAACTCCTTTTTCCGTGTCGCAGGCTACACGCCGAACTTTGAGTGCCACCGACAGGGGCCGAATGGGACAGATATGCTCGTGAACGCCTGCTTCAACGACACAACAGCGTTTTGCGACGACATCGTGTTCCGTTCCGAGTACACCAGCGTGGTGACTGAGGTCAGTGATAGATTGCTGGTGACGTAGAACACCTGACCTTCGACATGAAGGCACAGGTGCGGCCTGTTGGCGGCGGCATGCACTAGAGTTTAATTGAACTCAAAAGCACGGCATGCGTTGTTCTGGAGCCTGCATGTAAATATCGTTTTGCTATTTGCACGCAGCTGCTTCTGTTCCGGTAGCTAAGTTTATTGGGGCGTCTACATTGCGATTCTAATGGCCCCGCGGGGTGAGTTCGAATTGTTGTAGACGCTCTATGTTTGCGCTCGACCGAGATGGCCCGCGGACTGGAACAACGGCACTGGTGACGTCATCCTTGCCGAGCATTATGGTACCTTTAGGTTTGGCCGATAGTTTCTGCCGGTGCCCTGAAATTTAAGGATCGGATGGTGGGATCAAGGCTTTCAGGCACTGCATAGGCTAGTCGCGGTTTCTTGAGATTCATCCAGTAAAAAAGAATTCCGAGAGAATCTTTAGAAACTTGAGCTTTGCTCTTACTTTTTATCAGTCGGCTTACAACTGGCGTTGTTTGCAACATTTGTTTCATCCAAATGATGAAAACCGTTCCAAGCACGCTTGTGTTTGACTTCTAAAAAGGCTTTTCGGTTAATGAGTACGCGGTCCAGGGACACTGCAGGACTTTGAGCTTACTTTCGCTGAAAGTTGCCTGGACAGTTTACCTGAAATGGATGTCCCAGGCACTGACTTTACGTAGCACATCAGGCCACTGACGTGACCATCTTTATCATTGCTGTAGTGATATCTGGCCTGACCCCACTTCCCCACACGGAGTATTTGACCCAACATAGTGTGGCCTGTGTCTGGGGGCGTCTGTGGGATCTGTGTGTGTGGTGGTGTCTGTAGTGTCTATGGCGTCTTTGATGTGGTTTGGTATCCGGCCCGACGAACAATCGCTCCTTTACACTTTGACATTCACCGCATTCGAAATAAATGGTGTTATTTTAACTCAGTTATCGCATTACACTGCAGTAATTCCTACAGCGATATCTGACCACATCTTTTCTCCTAACAGCGCATGCTGTTTCATTTCTCATTCCTGTAAAGGTGCCTGGTTCACAACGCTCAAAAGAGACTCCATGCCATATCTCCGATCCTTGCAACGATACCTGACTCCACCCGCAAGTCCTGCAGTAACACCCCGACATGCGGTACAGCTAAGCGGACAAGCTTCGAACACCACGCCCGCCGCCTACAAGCGTGATCCTCAAGAACGTCCTTTTCACTGCCTTCGGTCGATCCACCTTTTCCCCGCTCCCAATGCCCCCTTGGGCTGGTGAGAGTTAAGCCCGACCGAACCGGTGGTGGTCGCTGGTCTGTCCCTCCCCCTTGGATCAGCCCGTGAGAACTGACCCCGACCGGAGGTGGTCAAGGGCATTCCCCCTCCGGGATCGGTCAGTGACACCTGACCCTGCCCCCCCCCCCTACTCATGCAGTGGTCACTGGTCTGCGAGCGGACAACGGACGTACACCTGCTGCAGTCGCTCTTCATGGCTGGCATGACGATTGGCGCTCCCCTGGTCAGCCCCCTGGCGGACATGTTCGGCCGACGCCGGGTCGTGCTGCTCACATTCGGCCTGCAGGCGCTGCTGGTGGCCGCCTTGGTCGTCGTCCCCAACTACGCCACGTTCGCCGTGCTGAGGTGCGACGACCCGCTCTCGGGTCTTCCGGGTGGTGGTGTGGGAAGCAGACGCAGGAGGGGAGGGGGGAGGGAAGGGGAGATGAGTGGAGCGGATGGGAGAGGAGAGGAGAGGAGAGGAGAGGAGAGGAGAGGAGAGGAGAGGGAGAGGGGAGGAATTGGCCATATGCGAGCCAATATGATGCCGCGCATGGCCCCTCGGACCTCAGCGACAGGTTTCTTGGCCCTATGGAGATGTACGTGTTCTGCTCCCCTGACTCGCGTAACCCCTCGCTTCCCCTCTCTCTGACCTCTGAGGATGCCTGGTGCCGACCCCTGACGCTTTCGATCCCTTGTTAGGTTCCTGGCCGGCGTCCTGCAGGTGGGCTGCCTGCCGTGCTTCACCTTGTCCTCGGAGCTGGTTGGGCCGCAATACCGGAGTCGCGTTGGCCTCTTTGGCTCCACCTTCTTCTGCATCGGTATTCAGATGCTGGCACTCGGCGCATACGTCACCACCACGTGGCGCCCTCTGGTGATCGCCTCAGCCGCCTTGGCCGGCCTCTCCGTGTTCGTGATATGGCTGTGAGTCGGGATGGGGTACGGTGGAGGAACCCGCGATCATGCGGCTCCTGTGGAGTTCCACAAAGATTTACAGCAATGTACCGGATGACCCTATAAAACACCATGTTCAAGATGAAATTATTTGGAAAGTAAGCTCGCAATGTAGTAAATCGTATTTTGGGCTTGAGAAACGCATGTAGATATCCCACAGACATGTTGAGACAAACATGATATACGGTGAAATAAGCTCACTCGTAGCAATTGATCTGCTTTGAAGGGCATTTCAGTTCAAAAACACACATGAATGTGGAAAGCACTTTTAAGTGTAAAAGACTGCTCTGGTTAGCAAAATTTCACCATGTAATAAATATGCTTCTCCACACGTCGTTGTTTGACTGCGGTATGGACAGTTCGTATAGCGTAACAGTGGCTGCCGAATCGGCCGTGCAAAGCTGCCACTGTAGCGGACTAGCGGATTTTGTTGTAGTACTTCGACTTGCCAAGAAGTGTCGTGATTTCGGTGGGTGTTCGCAGAGCCCAAATATCGTTAAATGCGCGTATGTTGACTATATCTCGTTCAGTTCTCGCACATTTCCTAAGATCTTACACTGTTTACTTGCATTCGCGTACTCGGTCATGGCGATATGCTTTAAGGGGTTACTTCACATTTGTATTGGGTGATATAGCCACATCGAAGATCATTCACTGCAGTTCACAGCTCAACCCTTTCTTAGACTGAGCACTCTGTTTTCTGACCTTGATATACGCGAATTTGCGCACGCTTTCTCGTGCAGACTATGGAAAGGTCACCCAGGCATGCATGACGCCATAGAAACGTCACGTGATCACTGCGATCTCATTGGCCATGCAGTTAATAAAGCCGATCCAAGTATTTCATTACTACAGAACTTCATACAGAAATTATATCATACAGCAATTTGGGCATTGGTGCTATTTATCGCGGAAATCAGACCGGGATTCGAAAAACTTGAGAAAAGCGCAATAGCTGAGCGTGAAAAAGGAAGCAAACAATGTCAGGGATTAATGAGTGATCTTGAAAATAGCTATCTCGGTTCAAAATACCATCCAAATGTGGAACACTCCCCTTCAGATAAACATATATTGCGCGCATGTCAATATGATCGATGTAGGCCTACAAAAAGAGTGATATAAACCGTCACGATGCAATGTATTATTTTCTGATATCGAGGATGGGTCAACAAGCTCCAATGAATTGAGTAGAGGTTGACAGTATGATGAATGCTTCTTGTCACAAGGCGGAAGCCTGTGCTTCTAGTCGGAAACTAACGTTTTCTTTTCCCTGGTGCTAAAGCAGGCTCAAATGTAGCGTCCCAATTGTAATGGTCTGTCGGCTATGGATGACGCGTCTAAGGTTGTTTGGAGGACGGTTGTAAAAATTCTGAGTAAAAGCCAAAATGTGGAGAAAATTCCCCAATGTTTGCTCAGTGTGTGTGCAGTAACTGCCCGCTTCCCATCTATCCACGGTGGCTAAGTGGTCCGCCGATTTTGCACGTGTACTTTGCCCACTTTGAGATGACCCCCGGGCAGGGGTACAACCTGAGGCAACATCGCCCCGTGTTGATCTTGAAAGATAGACGGACCAAGATAAAAGATATTGCAACTGGTTTTCGCACCTCATTTTTGTGCTGTTGAAACCATCATCCATGTTCATGAGTAGGTTGTCCACTGGATTCGGGCCGCGAAACCTCATCCTACAAGATCGGCATTGGCGAACTGCGTTAAGTGAGGGGCTTTTCGCTGTCTCCAAAACTGACACTGCGTACTTGTTTTAACTTTAGGTGACAGGACATAAGACAAAGCCTCACCACTTGGACCGCGAGTTAAATCACGAGAGCATGCGTCAGGAGCACAAGGGATATTCCACTTCGAAGACTTTCACAGCCAGGCCTCCGCGGACAAAGTGGTGGCAACCTTTCCGGATCTGTTTTGGTATCATCATGATCGACTACACGCCAAAGAAACTAACAGTCACCGGGGACTGCGCCGGCCTAATGATGCAGCTGGGGAAGGCATGTAAAAGAATAGGGGATGAGAGCTGGCAAAGAGTGTCCGGCTTCTTCACGACGGTGTGTGTGTTCAAAAGACCGGGCTCGTGCGGATTGCTATTAGGAACCGCGGCTCTATTGAGCTCCAGCACACGGCATATAGTTCGGGTTCGATCCCAAGTGATTTCCACCTTTTATTGGTTCCGAGTTCGTGTCTCCGATGAAAGAGGCACGCTGGTACGTGTGCGCCGATGCTGGGGGGTGGCTGGAGAAACATCCAAGGAAGTTTTGTCCCGCGGTATCGACAACATTGAGAAGTAATGGGAGAAGAGCATTGCTCTTAAGGTAGAGTACATTAAAAAAAAAAAATTATCCTGTGTGCGAGGTTTTTCATATGTTTCATTGTTCAAACAATTTGATTAAGCCATGTGGTCCTCCATATTTGTTAGGAGCATTTGCATGATTCCGTGATGAAAGCGTCACTGACAGCAGGCGCAACACTGGCCTCTGTCCTCACCACCATCTAGACTCTGCAGTCAGAGGCCAGCTGCCGCTGTCCTCAGTGGTCCATGCTACAGCCTCCGCTTCGTGTCCGCCAGCACCCTCTGGCGTCATCGGCTCCCGCTCCCACCGCCATTTCCCATTTGGTGATTGGTTCCGCCTCTGCCGCCAGCATGGTGCCCGCCAGCTCCCTTTGGCGTCATCGGTTCCCACCCCCGCTGCCATCTCCCATTTGGTGACTGGTCCCGCCTCTGCCGTCAGATTTGCGCCTGCCAGCCCGCGATGGCTTATGCTCAATGGTCGAACCGAAGAAGCGCACAAAGTCATGCTGGGCGTGGCGCGTGCCAACGGAGTGACCCCTCCGGCCAACTTTACCCTGGTGGCCGCGAGGAAGAAGACCGTTGGCTTTCCCGACAACTACTGCTCGCTGTTCCGACACTGGCGCGCCGCTCTCTGGACAGTGGTGCTCTGCCTCACCTGGTACGCTCCGACGGTGGCCATGACGCTGCCGGCGGCGGCGTCCATGCCAGAGGCATGAACCAGCAGGGATTTAGATTGGTGGCGAGTAGGAAATGTGACGTTCGTCGCAGCGTAACTTGCGATTTGCTTTGATGCAACTATAGCTATATATATATATATATATATATATATATATATATATAATCGAGTGGAATTGTTCGTTAAGTATGGCTATGTGGGCTTTACACCCATTTGTCACGGGATGGGATGAGATACGCACCCGTTAGATGCAGGGTTACGTTGATCTGTGCAGCATGAATGATGACGTCACAAGTGGGCAAATGGTGCAGGAATTATGAGACTTTCCAGTTGCCCTCGCTCTCCCGTTCTCGCAGTAATGCATTCACAGCATGTAACAGGAGGCCAAACAAAAAATACCTTCGCCAACGCCGAGCAACATCATGTGAGGGCGGTGGTTTTAGCGCCAGGGCTGTGTTGTTTAATATCGGCACCGTGCTTGGTCCGGCCAGTGACCTGCTGTTACCGCACAGTACTCAGTTATGGTACTCACGTACTGCTACACCATACTATCGAAAACTACACGGTAGTCATGTACTTTGATGGAGCCTCGCACGTTGTGAATGTCGCCAGTGCTTTAATATCCCGTGCTCCTGCTGTGACCCAGGGCGGTACACGCGCTGACCTACTATGGCCTGACGGCAGCGGCGGCCACCATGGGTCAAAACCGATTCATCTCGTTCGCCCTCTCGGGCCTGGTGGAGATTCCGCCCATCCTCGTCATTTCCTGGCTGCTGGATAAGTGAGTTCTGAGCAACATCGTTGTTTCGCCCTTGCGCAGGGGCTTTGGACCTAGGTTCTTTCCAGCCGTTCTGCGCGTAGGACTAAGCAGTGTGCACAATTTCCAGGTTCTGTTGTGGTTTTCCCGACATTTTTAGCAAGGTTTCGTGGCATTTCACCGTTTTTGCATGTGATGCGTGGTACATTGCTGCTGTGCTACAGAAATGAAACCAGTGGTATGGATCGAGTTACCTTTTTTTTATTTGCCGATAGTCATAGCTGCTATTTACCGGAACGTCACGTCGACGTACCATTGCAAGAGCAGATGGAGAACGTGCCGCCGATTTCCTCCAATGCTATATACACATCAGTACTCGGTAGCCAAACTAGCTGCCCAATGAAGTTTCCATTCCCTATCGTCGTGGTATCCTGTGCTACTCGTTTTTACAGCAAGGCTGACTGAAACTCTCAGGGCAGGCTCGAAGGGGCAGTATTCTTGATGTCCACGTGTTTGTCTTTTGAGAACCATGCGTTGGCCTATGTTCATCGCTAATGCATTTAACACGTCGTTGTTCTTTTATTGAGTTTTTTTCTCCTCCTTTAGGTGCATTCCACATGTTGTAGGCGTACCGCTGCAATGGATGGCCAATTTATCCACTGTTGAAGACACGTGGGAGGTTCAAGTTAGAATAAGTTTCATACTCTGGCCTACGTCGCGACCGCATTGAAGGGCAGCGATACAGCATGCAGTAGGAATATTCCGTCCCTCAGCATTGGACGCCCCTGGCCAACTGTTTGCGCGATTACACCTCACCGGGATCGAGCCTGTCAACAGCTGACTGCGAACACCTGAGAAAACTCGTGTCCTGCCACGGGTAATCTGTTAGGCGGTATGGCGGCGGCACTGACTACGGTCTCTGCCGCAGACTGGGCCGACGGTACACGCTCAGCGGCATGATGCTGGCCGGAGGCATCAGCTGCGTCCTGATCTTGCTGCTGCCTGGCTCTTACATTGACGATCAGGGAGGCAGGCTGACGCTCAGTCTGATAGATCAGTTACTCCTGCCGTGTGCTGAGAGAAGCATGTCTGACACTCAGTCTAATAGGTCGTCCACCCCTGGTCTGTCCTGATAGGCAGGTCTCACACTCAGTCTGATCGACCAGTTTCACCTGCCTTGCCATGACTGTAAGAGGCTAATGGAGTATAACTACCATACGCGATTAAATAGAATGGTGTGCTTCTTTCTGCGGTCATGCGTTCGCTGGGTCATACTGAAATCATCACAGCAGCTGCGACTGAACAAATCGGTATCCTGCTCATCCCAGTCATCCTGGTTTGCAGGGAAGCTGTGCATATCTACCACGTCCACCGTAACCTACATATTCACGGGCGAGATTTTCCCCACATCGGTTCGTAATCATCATCATCGTCAACTTCTGCGGGCGGATGGCTGGGATAGCCTATCCTTTCGTCGCGCTGCTGGTGAGTAGTTTCCCCGCTACCTGCATCCGAACGACACTGCACGCTGGTCGCATCTGCGCACATCTGCTGTGAGCATTTGATGTGAACGGCCACCCGTCTGCTACGTTAATCGGGCTGAGGACGGCTAATACATCCTGCGAGACAAATGTTTTGTGAAACCTGCGTGTTTTAATCGCTGGTGTCAGTGACTGCGCTTATCACATCACTTGCTCAGATTGTATGCACTTTTTTAGTGCATATGATCCCGTCCCGCCATTGTGCAGTTGGTCACATTGGTGAAATGAGTGTCTTTAGCACCTGAGTGGCCTTATCGGCCTCTCACTGGTACTGATCTGCTTCTCACAGAGACCCATCCCACAATGGTGCATTTGCTGGTACAGTTTGCACCACGGACACTGAATAGGTCTCATAATTAGCACATAATCGTCCATGTCAAAACCAAGAAGCCAATACACCTCAGCACTTGCACAGATCACGGTAATACCGAGCCATACTCTTTTTAAGATTTATGTCCTGTTTGACTTCCAGCGCGATCGTGTCTTCGGCCTCGGTGCTCAACGCATTCTTTGCTCATGATAAGGGCACATTTTACGCGGTCGCGTCTTTTTTTGCCGTTACCTTTTCCACCAAACTGACCTTACGTGATGTTATTTACCGCCAATGAAGTGAGGAAACTTGCCATGAGAACAATGGCCGATGGTAAACAAGCTATGGGAAAATGACTTTCCGTTCGGCGTTAGTTTGTCTCGGACGCGCCATTAACTGTCACACATGCTGATCATTTCCGTCCCGCTGATTGGTACAATTATTTCCCTTAAAGAGCTATGGTTTGCACCCGTATAGCGCATAGTCATGGATACCATGGACGGGCCAAAAAATTGTATTTAATTTTAATGGCAAAAATCATTATCTGGACTTTCCAGTTCTGCCGATATCAATGGCTTACTCGAATCAAATAATATACACCCAGCGGTGTCTTTTGGAAAGGCAAAATGCCATTGGAATCCATCGTTGTTTCGAAAACTAGTATAGGTTTTGCTCTTGTTCAAATCAAATGTGGCTGGAATCGGTGATGAATGGACTCAAACATAAATGCAACAAACGATATTACTGTTCTGACAGCCTTTAACTTTGCAGCGAATGGACCACACGACATGGTGTTCTCGTGTGATTTTCAACATACGTGTTTACGTAACCTTTTGAGCGGTTCATCAAGTCGTCAGTTGTTGCCGGATTCGGCTGCCTTAGGACCGATTCCAGACTTGAGTCACACTTACTGGGTTGGAATCAAAGTCAACTCAGAGCTGTACTTGTCCGGTACAGACCCGGAATCAACCATATGCGCTGGAAAACTAATTCGGAACTGGTCTGAAGAGAAGTGAGTGGTTCTTTTACACGGAGTTCACTTGGAATACAAAGGACTGTTAAAATGTAAACGTATTTTACCCGGCCTCATCCCTTAAGGTGCCGTGAATTTCTTACCATACTTTTCCTACCCATTCGCAGAATATGGTGAGGAAAGATCTTCATTTCTTCGTGTTTGGAGTGCTCATCACATCATCGGCGCTGCTGGACCTACTGCTGCCGGAGACGGTGGGAAGGCCGCTGCCAAAGACAGTTGGGGAAATGGTCGGAGAAGAGGTGGAAATGTATCAAGCCTTGCAGCTTGACGAACTGGAAGACGATTATGGCAGCGATAGGAATCCAGTGAAACCAAATCAGGACTGAACTCAGAACGTAGGTGTTTTTGCCACAACACATATACCGCCGTTAGGTGTGCTCTTGGAAATTTTGTTACATCGGCATGCATTTCGCTGTTGCAAGCAATGTGTTCAGTTGGCAACATCCATATTTGTTATGATCTGTCGTCGGTGTGAAACTTTTAAACTCTTCGGTGCTGCATTTTCTTCCTGACTGTACATGATTGCGGTGGGTTTGCGGAACAGTGGACAAGGCCCACATGTGATCCATACTTTTCGTTACCCAAGACGGCTTCAAATGACATCTGGCCCTTGTGTTAAGTCCTGAACAAATCATTAATACGCTTTATCGGCTGTAAGCTCAGTGCAGGGGGAAATGTGAAGCTTGTTAACACGCGCTCAGCGTTTCAGCAAGTTTAAGAGTCATTTCAGAACTCGCATGAGGTGTCCCCACGTGGAAAGCGGAACGGAATGCGGGATTGCGATGCGGCGGTTCGTTGGGTCAACATTTGTTGTTTGCTGTTCTCTGTGATAAACTGTCGAGTTGTACTGCACCATTGGTACACCATTGGATTAGACAGTGTCATACGTCAGAACCGAAAAGAACTGGCTATTGAGTGGCACCGCGTTTTCAGTTACATGGGCCACATGTAGCCCTCACGCGAGCTGGCAAGGTGGACTTCGCCCTTTTCGACGAGTTTACACGTCTTGTTGCCACATGTCTGTACCCAGAGCACGGACGTACTCGAGAATGGCATGCATTGGTAGAGAGTCGACAGACAATCACGTGGTGTAGATTGTATGGTCGCATGTGCCGCGTGCGACGTGTGTACTAGCCAGCAGGATTGTTTTGACCGTTACCGATCGCCATTCACATTTTGTGCCATATTTCGGCCAATGGACCAAGTAGAGGCATGATTCTAGCTGCAAAAGATGCATAAGTAAAATTTGTACGTTTTTCTTTAGCGCAGCGAAGCAGGCGTTGAAAAGCTTGTACTTGCTCCAAAAATATACGATATGTTTCAGCTCATGTCTCGAAAAATTGGAATAGCGGCGCCGTGCAAATATAACATAATGCACACCTTTCTTTCTTTATCTTTTGTCAATCTTTCCAAGAAAACATGTTTCATTTTTCCTTTGGTATGTGCAAAAGGGACCACTTCACAGTTGATCTTTTGACGTAACCCCCGCCCGGTCCGTTGTTTTTCATTGCGCGGTTTTAAAAGGCGAGCGAAGTCGAAAGGATAGAGCGTAGTGAAAAAGAAACGGTGGGTTGGTCTCAACGAGATCACACGATTGGTAATAAGCTTTACGCTGCTCTCAATAATTGACCCCCGGAGGCGAGGTTAAAGGTCAATGCTTTACAAAAGCACTTTCACTTTAATTAAATTTACCCCAAAATCGAACTACTTTAGTTTGACATGCCTATGTTTACAAAACGAGGCCACAAAACAACATCGAATGTAAAAATACGCATCTTTGTAATTTCCAGCACCGCAACATGCATATGAAGCATAGCTCCGTTAATGTAACAGTATAGGCCCACCGCGAGTAATCGGCGGCTTCGTCGGCTGCCGCCCGCCGTCTGCGCACGCCGTGGGTTGTCGTGCAGTGTACCTAAAAACCGTCGCTCCTCATAACCCTAAAAACTAGAGACATGGTTTTGATATCAAATCATGCACCCCGGAGGCTAACAAAACATCAGGCACGATTACAGAACACGCCGGAAAGACATCCTTAGAAAACCTTAGGTGGTGCCACCGACCTTCCCCCTGCCAGGTGCGCGGGTCAACTGCTTACTGATTTCAACTGGATCATCAACTGCCTACCGCCCAGGGCTGGATAGAAACCCCACAGTGCACTCAGACGTGCACCCATAAATGTGGTGGATGCCTGTCGTCTTTTGCATGCAATTGGAAACACTCTTTCATGAGCAGTTGCTGTGCCCTTATGTAGCCGGTGTGCAGTTTGCATTTCTAGTTTGATTTAGTGATCGCTTCTCGTTTGTTGAGTCACTTAGTTTGTTATTATCTTGAGGACTAGTTTAGTGCTAGTCAATCCATGCTATTTTCGTATTCACTTTGTATTGATAGTTTTAGTCTCTGTTCTGTCTGTTTCCGCTCTGTTTAGTTCTAGGTCTAGTCTGTTCATTTCCGAGGTTTCGTTGTTTTCCTGCCAGCGTCCACGAGGAGATGAGGCGCGGTGTTGGCGATGGGCGGTCATGAAATATAGTGCACCTGAATCCTCGGTGTCTTCGACGCTGCGGCCGTCTACACCTACATAATGAGTCTCCTATGATTTGACGTAATGAGTCTCCTAGCTGAGTCTCCTAGTATGAGTCTCCTAGCTGATTTAACGTAATGTTGACCTTCGCGGTGCATTTTTATTTAAGGTGAACAACTCCTTGATAATGCAGATTCCACAAAACCCAATTTATCCAGCCTTACCACCCCCGGCAATGTTGCTGATTTCTACCATACCTACCTATCCCTTTTTTGTCTATAGCATGGGGAAGTATTGAGCCGTTTGACTAGTTTTGTGATGCCAGAAATTCACCTCCAGGTACAGTTGCAGTGAAATTTTATCTCACATGTTTTTCGGAGAAAAAAGTAGCAGCGCAAACCAGGACTTATTGCGGATGTACAGACAAAGATTGGGGGCCCGATCAGGTGGGCCTGACAGATTATGAAGTATCGTGTTCGTGTTAAATACTATGTCATGGGCGCCCAACAGAATCCCACGGCTACATTCACGATTGACCTCTCCCACACCTTGACAGAATGCAGAATGGTTTCTTGAAGTGTTAATGCAAATTTCCAAAATATTGAGATGAAACTGAGGACATGTGCTCTGGACCACCACTGGTGATAAAGAGCCAATATCAACATCCAAAGTGTCCCGCAAGCTTGTCACAGTCAAATGTCAAACTTTTGTTGGCACACATATACTCACCAGCAAACGTTGTTGTGGACACCAGCATTCGACACCTTGTGGACACCTCCACCACGACGCGCCGCCGGCCGTCGTGGTGAAGGCGGCCTAGCCGACCCCGCCGCCGAAGGCCGGTTGGTGGCGCTGGCGCGGCTCGTGCTGCAGCTGACGTCACCGGCCAGCGACGCGGTGGCACCCAGCTGCTTCGCCGACAGCCAGGAGCTACGCTCCCTGGAGCGCTTCGCGCCCTGGGTGCGGCGCGTGTACCTCGTCACGAACGGCCAGATCCCAGACTGGCTGGCGCTGGACAGCGCGCGCCTCACGCTCGTCACGCACGAGGAGATCTTTCCGGACGCATCGCACCTACCCACGTTCTCGAGCCCGGCGGTCGAGGCACACCTCCACCGCATCGCCGGACTGTCGGAGCGCTTCCTGTACCTCAACGACGACGTGCTGCTGGGCCGACCGTCTGGCCGGAGGGCTTTTACACGTCCAGCAACGGCTACAGCGTGCGCCTCGCCTGGCGGCTGCCCAACTGCGCCACCGGCTGCGCCAGCCTCTGGCTGCGCGACGGCCACTGCGACGCCGCCTGCAACACGCCGCTGTGCGACTGGAACGGCGGCGAATGCGCCGACGGCGCGCCAGAACCGCGCGCCGGCGGCGACGCGCCGTCGACGCCCACCGACGCCGACGGCGACGCGCTGCTGCCGCCCGACGACGAGGACACCTGCGCCACCGGCTGCGGCGACTCGTGGCTGGTTGACCGCTTCTGCGACAAGGTGCGCGACGTGGCCGCACACCTTGTCGCAGAAGTGTCGTGTGCGCACGACCTGGGCGACTGCAGCGCCGCCGCGTTCGCGCAGATGGCGCCACTCGGCCCGCTGCGCGACGGCGACGAGTACATGCTGCCGGCCGGCGCGCTGGCCGCGTTCTGGAACGTGAGCGCGCTGATGACGCGCATGCGCCTCACGCACGTGACATTTCCGCCGCGGCTGGCCGTGCGCGGACTCGTGCTGAACCAGCGGCTGGGCGTGCTGACACTGCTGCGCCGCGCCAACACGACGCTGGAGCGGCTGCCGCTGTTTGTCAGCGCTGCGGCACTGAGCGAGAGCGGCGCCGCTGCCGAGCGGCTGCTGGAGGCGCGCGTCTCGTCGGCGGACGCCGGCGGAGGCGGTGGCGACCTGGCGGTGGAGGTGGCGCGGCTGGGCCGTCTGCTCAATGCTTCGGGCGTGTGGGACGCCGAGCTTGAGCGGCGGCTGCGCGCGGCCGAGCGGCGACTTCCCGACCGTAGCGGTCTCCTGCGGCGTCGACTGGAACTATTGGTTCGCGCGGTCGGTGTGCCGTCCAACACCACGAGCTGGCGGCCGTCGAGTCCTGAGTCCGTTGGCAATACCTCAGCCAGTGAAGGAGAAAGCCGTCGCTTGCTCGTTGTGGAGCCGTCCGGCCGTCCGGCAGGCAGTGACGCACCCACCGTACACCCCGCCGGCGGCGCATCCACCGGACGCAGGGCGCCGGACCCGGAGCCCGGCGACGCCTCGTCCTCGGGCCGCCGCGCGCTCGACACATACGGGGCCAGCCTGCTGCACGTCAATCGGCTGCACACGCGCCGCTGCGGCGCCGAGCAGAGGCGCGCTGCAGCGCACATGCCGCACATGCTGGAGCGCGCCATCGTCGCCGAGCTGCAGGCGGCGTTCGCCGACGAGTTCGTGCGGACGTCGGCGGCGCGCGTGCGCTCGCCCACCGACATGCAGATCGCCTTCGCCTTCTTCTACTACCTGATGTCGGAACGCATGCGCGCGCCGGCCGGCCAGATCTTCGACGAGCTGGACACGGACGGCTCGGGCACGTGGTCGGACCGCGAGGTGCGCACGCTGATGGTGCGCCTGCGTTCGCTTCCGCTTCCGCTGCGCGACATGGAGCGCATGTGGGCGCTGCTGCGCGACTGCGTGCGCCGCGCGTCGCCGGAGCTCGAGCTGAGCACACCTCCCGGCGAGCGCTACTTGGACTCGGACCTGCCCACCGTCAGTCGCGCTGCCGTGCTGGCCTGCGGCGAGCTGGCGGAGGAGCTGGAGCGCGCGCTGGGCGGCCGGCCGCGCTTTCCGCACCGCGTGCTGCCCGCTGACGACGTGACGTTCACGATGGTGCGTGGCAACGCTAGCCACCTGGTGGCCGAGCTGGACGCAGTGCGGCGCGCGCCGCGCCGCTTTCTCTGCCTCAACAACAACGTGGGCGCGGCGCCGCCGGCCGAGCTGCGGCTGGTGTACGCGCTGCTCGTGGACTTCCTGGAGGCGCTGCTGCCGCGGCCGTCGCAGTTCGAGCTGCCCGCTAACTACCGCAATCGGTTTCAGCACGTGGCCGAACTGCGGGTCTGGGAGCGGCATCGGCGGTGGCTGCGCGCGGCTACCGCGCTGCTGGCGCTGCTGCTCCTGGCCACGCTGCTGCACGCGCAGCTGCAGCGTTTGCTGCGCGCGTTGCACCGCCGCTGCGCCGGCGGTCGGCCGCGCCGCGCCGCGCAGGATGTGTAACCGAGCAGAGGCCGCGTGCGCGGGCGAGGAATTGCGGAGCCAGTGGATGGCGCTAGTCATGTGAGAAGGAAGTGGGAAGAGTGTGGGCGGCAATCAGCCACAGCAGTTGCGCCTGGGACCAATGGACGGGCGCGTTGTTGGTCGCGGCGGCGACCCTGTCTGTAGCCAGCAGTTCTGCGTGGCGGTGTGGCTCGTTTGGCAGATGATCTTGTAATTATGCTTCGGTTGCGGATGAAGCAGTGGAGGTTTTGAACCAGTCGCAACCTGGTGAACAGGGTCGGAACGCAGGGATATGCTCGGAAACATTGGACAGGGTCAAGGTGGCTATGAGTAGAGCCGTCTTTGCGGTGCATTAATTCAAATATTCATCCAGGAATGCCCGTATGCGCTCTCTTTAGATTTAATTGTAGCAGTCGATCATATATTACGCAAAACCCAGTGTTGAGATATGCCCATGGGGTTAGAAATTTTGATAAGAGCTGGTGGTTTTACTCACCGTGTTTGCCGAATGACTTAACACTCGCAGCGTTTTATAACGCCCACGAAACACTGTGATTTTGTGTTGTGTACACTTGCCAGGCCGAGCAAAGTGTAGGAACTCATATGTGAGGCAGAGTTGTGATATTTCGGCCGGCTACTTGTAAGCAGGATGCGGGTGCTTACCGCGACCTTTCACACCTGACTGCCTTGCGCTGTCCTTCGTTGCCTGGGTGTGATGTGTGCGGTGATTGTCTTGTCTGCGCTACGCCACCGGTCCGACGGCGACGTCCTCTAGTCCGGCGACATATCGCGCAGGTCCCATGATCTCAACCGTCAGCCGCGTACCACTAATGGAGGTTGGCTCACACTTACATGTGCCCAGCCTGCGCAACCGCTGAGACTGTTTCGCGTTTGTTGCACGGCGTGGGTGCGACGTGTTTACGTTTGGCATGGAATGTAGTGGTTTTCTACACCATGGTTTGCTACCTCTTCCTCTTGTGATAATAGATACACGCCGGACTGATAATGACATTTGCGGTGAAGTCTTTCGCAAAGAACAGGTCCAGATGACCATGGAATCGTTCTCTCGGCGACAGGGATGGTGCACAGCATTTCGCCGAATCATGTGATTGTGAACGTAGACGCAGACAGCCTCTCCACCACCGTATGAATAATGCACATGAAGCTCGGAGCAACGGACTGGGGCGAGGGGAGGCGAGCCATGTGTAGATATTACGCCTGGTGTGTGCCATTGCATGAGCTGACCATGCAAAGAATGGCATATCGCAGACTCCGTCGCTCAACCGACCTCACTGCTTTTGTATAGATGATGCCAAGTAACAAACAATGGGAGGTTTATCAGTCATTGAACCCGTAGCTCGCCATTACTTGATGCCCTCCAGCTAGTGATTTGCTTTTGTCTGTTGCTATGCGCTGTACACTATTTTACAATCGCAGCAAACTCCAATGGTAGGTTTTGGGTTCAGCAGACATGCCTGATTTGGAAAATTTGGTGTAAGATGCGAGGCTTGCCCCTGTAGCTGGTTTAGCACGCTGGGCATCTGACCGGTTTGCAGAGGTGGAGTTTCGCAGAATGAGCTGAGAGGAATAAATTTATGCACTTTCTCCTCAATGTTGGATTCGGCAGCCCAAGTATAGAGAGCCCCCAGATCATTCTAAAATGACACCCCTGTCACTATGGCAGATAGCTGCGTGTATGTGACAGAAGCCGCATTTTCCGTCAATACCGCTCAGTTGGCGGGCGGCAACCGTGTTGTGGGAGTGAACGGAACATAGAAATGTCTTTAAAAATTGTCTCACCGGGATATTCCGCGCAAAGTCATGCTAAGAATGTCAAAAATGATAAGTTTTTCTGATTCCATAACCATCTTTGAAAACATTCTAGGAAATGGCAAATAAGACCACAGATATGTGTACGCCGAGCAGGGGCCATTCAGGACAGGGGCCAGGGCCATATTATTACGGAGTCAGAAATTTGTTGTGGCGACCACTGAACCGCACTGCCGCGACTCAAACGTGAGCTGCGGACCCCGGCGAAGCGTGAATGCACGGTATCGCTGGTCTATGGGCCTGGCGGCGTCGCGTGGGGATATTGGGGACGTGGAGGGGCGACGGAGGTTAGGTGTTTTCCGCCTGGTTCCTGGGAATTGTTTTGTTTTCGGGAAGAAAATCTGGTGGGTAGCCTGTGCCAGCAGGTTCAAGGCTCAGCTCTTCAGGAAAGGGAATTGTCTGAATGAACAATGTTGGTACCAGTCGCGAGGTCCGGTCACTGCGTTGGTGCCAGACGCTGCATGATCGCTGTGCTCATTAATTGACGTTTCAAAGACAGCAGGCACTGTATGTAATTATTAACATGAATACTCTAGTGACTGTATCATCTTGCCCACAAAATATAATGATTGTGACAACCACAACAGACATTGGTGGGCAGGGCTGATGTAACCTGTTTATCTGGTAATGATGTGTGCCCACCATACCTCGACTTGTTCGCTTGACATTATTTGCATGAACATGATGATTGATTGCAACTAGCAATTCATAATAAATGGTTTAAACTATGGTATGGTGTCAGTGTGAAGTATAGGGCCGTAATTTGGAGGAAGGTTTGATACCGCAAAAGCAGTAAAACCTATCTCAAAATAAGAAACAGCACTTGTCAAGACCAAAACTAGTAAACCAAGTATGTCCTTGCTCCCCAGCCCATCAATGTGTTCTGTTCTGCAAGAAAACTAATTGTACCAAAAGAGTGACACGGCTACACTAATTTGGCCACAGCAACTTACTGCAACCCATCAGAAGCCACTTATCCCACCCAGTGATACAAGACTGCTGTCCATAATAGAATAGCAGGCCATCTGATGCCTCTTCAGCGTATATTGTCAGCAGAGCACATAACTCGGATGACGTCCTCAAAAGGCCTGCCTCCTCATGACCGCCACTGTGTTGCAGATCAACACAGAGCCATCTGCTGAGACTGCTGCTGATGACACACTGCTGATAGTGCAATGCTGATGACACACTGCTGATAGTGCAATGCTGATGACACACCTCTGATAGTGCATCACTGATGATGCACCGCTGGTGATGCACCTCTGATGGGGCACCGCTGATGATGTACCACTGATGACACACTGCTGATGACGGTGGCGTGCCTGGGCAGATGGCGGGCGACGGCGCTGAGGATTGGAGGGAGGTGTGGCACGCGCAGTGGTCCGAAGGTCGGATCGACTTCCATCTGCCGACCGTTTGTCCCGACCTGGAGCGGTGGTACTGCCGACTGGTGCCCGACGAGCAGCCACGCACCGTGCTCGTCCCACTCTGCGGCAAGTCCGTCGACATGGTGTGGTAAGGAAGAGAGTTGTCTCCGCTCCTGGCGGGGGGTTTGTGCCAGGTGCGATGTGCGGTGGTAGATGAGGTGCAATGTCCGGTGTTAGATCAGGTGCGATGTGTGGTGGTAGATCAGGTGCGATGTCTGGTGGGGGGTCAGGTGCGATGTCTGGTGGTAGATCAGGTGCGATGTCGGGTCTGCTGGTAGATCAGGTGCGATGTCCGGTGGTAGATCAGGTGCGATGTCCGGTGGTAGATCAGGTGCGATGCCCGGTGGTAGATCAGGTGCTATGCGCGGTGGTAGATCAGGTGCGATGTCCGGTGGTAGATCAGGTGCGATGTCTGGTGGTAGATCAGGTGCGATGTCCGGTGTGAGGTTCACGACGAATGATATCCGTAGTCTCAATGTGGGAGTATCCGCCCTACCCGCTGCTGTATTGATGAAATACGGTGTCGTAGTCTTGGCGACTCTTGCGGGCTTTAATGATGGTTTGCCGCATGCCGCGGCTCATGCATTCTACAGGCCACCACAAGGTGCATCGTAACAGCTGTCGGGCCTCAGTGCCGAAGCTGGCAGAACCCGAAGTCCTCGGCCGTGGGTGGGGAGGCTGGCCGCACGCTTTACAAGCGGTTTGCACAGGACTATACCGTTGTGTGTCAGAGCCATAGGCAGGCTTCTGGCTGAAGCTGAACGCGGCGATGGTTTGACAAGCTCAAATGTGTATGAGTCCAGTTTTTATGCCTTGTTTCCAGGCTCTATCAAAAAGGTCACACGGTCATCGGAATAGAAGGTATCGAGAGAGCTATTGTGGACTTCTTTACCGAGAACAACATTGATTTTCCAAGATTGCTGTTGGTTCGAACACACTTTACCAGGTACTAGAAAAAGCGTAACGTGCTTGCTGTCCCCAACGAAACACAACGACCATAAGCATCTGCTCCCCTTCCATGGGCCCTCACCGTCATGGCCTCCTGATCTGTGGGCTTTCATGGACCTCATCACCACTTGCTTTAGTTTTCGAATTAAATTGAGTTAACTGAACGAGCAGCGCGTCCCGAGACGTACTCCAATCACTGCGTTTACATTTTTCTCAACACATTTGACTTGCCTTGTTTTCGCGAGGGAGCTGTCCAAAATGTGGGGGAGGGGGAGAGGGTCTGAGTTGGGAGGCGGGCCGCCCTCCTCCCTGTTGTTCAGAGCCCTATGCCGACGCTCACCCGTCGAGTAATCGCAGTACGTTACCCCATCCCGTCCCCTCTCTCTGACGCCGGACGGCCGGCTGCGGATGTACCATGCCGACATCTGCCGGCTGGATCCGGAAACTGTGGGCGCCGTGGGCGCCATCTGGGACCGTGCCTCGTACGTGGCAGTACGCCGCGAGGACCGACCGCGGTGAGACTGGCTCGGAGACGGCGGGCTTCCGGCTCGACCTTGTCACGTAAAGACGGATTAATTTCCAGCTGATTGCCGCCTTCTGTGAACCGCAAATGCGATTCAGGTGTCGTTTGGACATGCGACTCAGTAGAAATGTGAAAATGTTAAAAGCCACTATGCGTTTTCACGTAATGTAGCATCATAGCAACATTCATCTTGATGATGCAATGTTTGCGGCAAGCCAGCCACCGGAAATGATATTCACTTTGGTGCGCGAGCAACGATGAATCTTGGGATCACCATTTTTAGGACGCCGATTAACGTGAATGGCGCCTGCGCACGAAACATAGGATCGCCGATCGAGGGCGATCGTGGGCATTATTTTTGTAGGTAGCTTAATCAGCAATACTTAACTATGTCATATTTGTTACAGTAGTGATGATGCGATCAACTATGAATTGTGGGTCAACCTGAAGCTGTTTAGCATCGAAGAAATGCGGGAGTTGTAACACAGTCATAAATACGGTGAAGAGGACGGGACAACATGACCGGCATGGAATTTCCGGTGTGGAAAAGAAAGCTGGAAGCAACCAACTGAGAACCAAACACAGGGCTTCGTTTCAACTTAACACCTCTTCAGCTGTGCGCTGCTTTACGGAAGGTCGGGCTTGTTTGTTGTTATGCATTCCAGTGTTGGCAGCCCGCACTGCATGACTGAAGCTTATTCATATGTACAACACAAAACAAGCTCATAGGATTTGGTCACTGTAACCTTCTTAAGGTCAAACAAGGTCACTGCCAATAATGCCATGAGTATGGCATTCATGTCAGTGGCATTTTGCTTACAACAAGCACATAGACTTAAGGCGGTTGCATGAGCAGATATGGGGTACTTTTGACAACATCTGGATTTTCACCTTGTTTGACATACGTCATGCAAAGATCATGACCTAGGAACTCAAGGCTTGACACAAATGACTTTAGATACAGGCCAATCAACCATCTTAATTTGGTATCTTAAGTTCTCTCACTTTTTGAGATCTTAGAGGGGTGCGGGGCGGGGGGCGGGCAAACAGTACCAAAAGCTCTTCAAGTTGGTCATTTCAGTTCAAAAACACACCTGAATGAGATAGCCATTTCTGAGATAACACACAATTGAGATAGCCATTTCGAAGATCATTCATTGCAGTTCACAGCCCAACCCTTTTTTAGACTGAGCACTCTGTATTCTGACCTTGACATCCACGAATTTGTGCAGGCTTTCTCGTGCAAACTATGGTAAGGTCACCCAGGCATGCATGACGCCATAGAAACGTCACGTGAACACTGCGACCTCATTGGCCATGCAGTTCTTAAAGCCGATTCAAGTATTTCATTAAATGATTCGTGTTTGGCTATGTCAGCATGATTTCCGGCATCAACGGACTTCAGGCGATCATCAACGTGCAGTGCGTTCAGTCCGACTTTCGAACGCGAATCACCTTCTATGCTACATACTTCAGAAATTTATACAGAAGTTATATCATAGAGCAATTTGGGCATTGGTGCTAGTTATGGCGGAAATAAGACTGGCACTCGAATAACTTGAGAAAAGCGCAATAGCTGAGCGTGAAAAAGGAAGCAAATAATGTAAGGGATCGATGAGTGATCTTCAAAATGACTATCTCAGTTCAAAATACCATACAAATGTGGAACACTCCCCTTGAGATAAACATAGATTGCGCGCATGCCAACATGAACGATGTAAGTGTACAAAAAGAGTGATATAAGCCGTCACGATGCAATGTATTATTTTCTGACATCGAGGGTGGGTCAACAAGCTCCAATGAATAAAGTAGAGGTTGACAATGTGATCATTCCTTCTTATCACAAGGCGGAAGCCTGTGCTTCTAGTCGCAAACTAACGTTTTCTCTTCCCTGGGTTCAAGGGAACCTGGGAACCTGGGAACCAAGGGATGAAGGGAGGCATGCCCTGCTCCCCTCATCCTCCGTCCATGCATACGCAATGATACAGTGCGGCTGTCACAAGGTGGCGGTAGATCGACGGCGCAGCAAAGACAATAGCCATGACTGGTCCTGATAATAATCGCACGAGCATGTAAAACATCTTGAGCAACATCACCTGACCCAGGGAAGGACGTGAACAACAGTTTTGCAACGAACTGGCCAATGTGGAAGTGCGCCCCTCCCAGGTAAAGTTAGCTCCATACGCGTTCGCGAACAGTTGTGATAAACGGACAGCGGTCTCTTATTTAAATGTACTTGATTTAACCATATCCAACCACAAGCATATCGACACGCCACTCACGACACACTGCACGTCCGCAACACGCACCGCGCGCGGGCTCGGCGTACCGCTCGTGATCACTTAGCTACTGAACAACCGTGTAGAGAACGAGGTCACAGCAACTAAAACTGGCACTCCACTCATCAGCGGCCGAGACGGGTGCGACGCACGAGGCCTCGCGCCGCCGACTGACCAAACTCGGGACGGAAGTCGGCGGGCGTCACGCTCTGCGGCGTGCTCGAGAACGGGTTCGGCTCGTACTCGACCGAGCTCAAGAGGTACCGGCAGCCGGGGGCCATCACGGCGCGCAGGAACGCCGCGTACCTGCGCGGCGAGAGGGCGCGCCGTTCAGGCCGGCGGAACGGGCGCACCCGCGGCGCAATCGTCTACGAAACCTAACACGGAGGCCTTTGATGCAAGCAATGTTCAGCAAGCTACACGTGTGGCGCCGACTGAACGTAACACTATGATGCATTACAACCAGGTTACTATAACATTGCATCATTACGATAGACGTTGCTATGATGCTCCAATACGTGAAAACGCATGGTGGCTTTCAACATGTTCACATTTCTACTGAGTCGCATGTACAAACAACACCTGAATCGTATATGCGGGTCACAAAAAGAGGCAATCACCTGGAAATTAATCCGTTTTTACTTGACGACGTCGAGCCGGAAGCCCGCCGTCCCCGAGCCAGTCTCACCGCGGTCGGTCCTCGCGGCGTACTGCCACGTACGAGGCACGGTCCCAGATGGCGCCCACGGCGCCCACAGTTTCCGGATCCAGCCGGCAGATGTCGGCATGGTACACCCGCAGCCGGCCGTCCGGCGTTTGAGAGAGGGGACGGGGAGGGGTAACGTACTGCGACTTCTCGACGGGTGAGCGTCGGCATAGGGTTCTGAACAACAGGGAAGAGGGCGGCCCGTCTCCCATCTCAGGCCCGCTCCCCCTCCCCCACATTTTGGACAGCTCCGTCGTGAAAACAAGGCAGGTCAAATGTGTGGAGAAAAATGAAACGCAGTAATTGAAGTACTTCTCGGGACGCGCTGCTCGTTCAGTTCACTCGATTTAATTCGAAAATTAAAGTACGTGGTGATGAGGTGCATGACGGCCCACAGATCAGGGGGCCATGACGGTGAGAGCCGATAGAATGGGAGCAGATGCTTATGATCGTCGTGTTTTGTTAGCGACAGCAAGCACTTTACGCTTTTTCGTAATCAGCGTAATCGGCTTTGTGGAATTTGCCTTATCAAGGAGTTGTCCACCTTAAATAAAAATGCACTGCAAAGTCAATATTACCTCAAATCAGCTAGGAGACTCATTATGTAACGACAGAGCAAATGCTCATGAAAGTGTTTCCAATTGCATGCAAAAGACGACAGGCATCCACCACATTTATGGGTGCACATCTGAGTGCGCTATGAGGTTTTCATCCAGCCCTGGGCGGTAGGCAGTTGATAATGCGCTGATGATAAAAAGATGTGTGCGGAAAGATGTGCGCGTACTGCGGGCGGCAGCCGACGAAGCCGCCGACTTTGGGCGGTGGGCCTGTACTGTTACATTAACGGAGCTATACGTCATAAATATATGCTCAAAACACACAAAGCTACATGTTTCGGTGTTCAAAATTACAAAGATGCGCCTTTTTAAGTTTGATGTTGTTTTGTGGCATCGTTTTGTAAACATGGGCATATAAAACTAAAATAGTTCGATCTTCGGGTAAAATTGAACCAAACTGAAATTGATTTTGTGAAGCATTGACCTTTAACCTCGCCTCGTGGGGTCACTTATTGAGAGCAGCTTAAAGCTTATTACCAATCGTGTGATCCCGTTAAGACCAACCCACCGTTTCTTTTCCACTACGCCCTATCCTTCGTAGCTTAGGAACGGCAGGGAAACGGGGGGGGGGGGGTCACATCGACGTCGCTCCCCTTTTAAAACCGTATAATGATACGGTTATGTGTAATGTGTTATGTGTTATATATATATATATATATATATATATATATATATATATATATATATATATGTATATAATGATACGGATACGGTATAATGATACGGCCTAGATATGGCGTAAAATGCGAATAACGATCAGTAACGGTCAAATCCATCCTGCTGGCTCTTACACAAGTCGCACGCGGCACATGCTACATTACAATCTACACCATGTGATTGTCTGTCGACTCTCTACCAATGCATGCCATTCTCGAGTACGTCCGTGCTCTGGGTACACACATGTGGCAAAAAGACGTGTAAGCTCTTCGAAAAGGACGAAGTCCACCTTGCCAGTTCGTGTGAGGGCTACATGTGGCCCATGTAACTGAAAACTTGGTACCACTCAATAGCCAGTTCCTTTCCTTTCCGACGTATGACACTACCGAATCCAATGGTGTACCAATGGTGCAGTACATCTCGACAGTTTATCACAGAAAACAGCAAACAACAAATGTTCACCCAACGAACCGCCGCATCGCAATCCCGCATTCCGTTGCGCTTTTCTACGTGGGGACACTTCATGCGAGTTCTGAAATGACGCCTATGGTTGCTGAAACGCTGAGCGCGTGTTAACAAGCTTCATATTTCCCACTGCACTGGGCTTACAGTCGATAAAGCATATCAATGATTTGTTCAGGATTTAACACAAGGGCCAGATGTCATTTAAAGACATCTTGGGTAACGAGAAGTACAGATCACATGTGGGCCTTGTCCACTGTTCCGCACACCCACCGCAATCATTTAGTCAGGAAAAAATTGCAACACCGAAGTGTTTAAGAGTTTGTCACAGACGACAGATGATAAAAATATGGACGTGGCCAACTGAGCACATTGCTTGCAATAGCGAGATGCATGTCGATGTAACAAAATTGCCAAGAGCACACCTAACGGCGGTGCATGTGTTGTGGCAAAAACACCTACGTTCTTTGTTCAGTCTTGATTTGGTTTCATTGCATTCCTATCGCTGTCATAATCGCCCTCCAGTTCGTCAAGCTGCAAGGCTTGATACATTTCAACGTCTTCTCCGACCATTTCCCCAACTGTCTTTGGCAGCGGCTTTCCCATTGTCTCCGGCAGCAGCAGGTCCAGCAGCGCCGATGATGTGATGAGCGCTCCAAACACGAAGAAATGAAGATCTTTCCTCACAGTATTCTGCGAACGAGTGGGAAAAGCACGGCCAGGAATTCACGGTACCTGAAGGGATGAGGCCGGGCAAAATACGTTTACATTTAGCAATCCTTTGTATTTTATGTGAACGCCTTGTAGAACCACTCACTTCTCTTTAGACCCGTTCCGAATTAGATTTCCAGCGCATTTGGTTGATCCTGGGTCTCTACCCGAAAGCACAGCTCTTAGTTGACTTTGATTCCAACTCAGGAAGTGTGACTCATGTCTGGAATCGGTCCTAAGGAAGCCGAATGCGGTAACAAGAAATGACTTGATAAACCGTTCTATGGGTTCCGTAAACACGTATGTTGAAAATCACATGAGAACACCATGTCGTGTGGTCCATTCGCTGCAAAGTTGAAGGCTGTGAGAGCAATAATATTGTTTGTTGCATTTATGTTATTTATGTTATGTTTATGTAGCGTGTATGTTATTGTATGCTAATTTAAGTATGTTGTTCCATGAGTCCAATCATCACCGATTCCAGCCACATTTGATTTGAACGAGAGTAAAACCTATGCTAGTTTTCGAGACAACGATGGATTCCAACTACACATTGCCTTTCCAAAAATACACCTCTGAATGTATTTTATTTCATTGTACTAAGCCATTGATATCGGCAGAACTGGAAAGCCCAGATAAGGATTCTTACAGTGAAAATTAAATACAATTATTTTGCCCGTCCATGGTATCGATGACTGCATGCGTTGTACGGGTGCGAACAATAGCCCTTTGAGGGAAATCATCGCACCAATCAGCGGGACGGAAATGATCAGCACGTGTGGCAATTAATGACGCGTCCGAGACAAACTAACGCTGCACGGAAAATCGTATTCCCACAGCTTGTTGACCGTCGGCCATTGCTCTCATAGCAAGTTTCCCCACTTTTGGGCGATAACTAACATCACGTAAGGTCAGATTGGTGGAAAAAGTAACGACAAAAAATGACGCGACCGCGTAAAATGTGCCCTTATCATGAGCAAGGAATGCGTTGAGCACCGAGGCCGAAGACACGATCGCGCTGGAAGTCAATCAGAACATAAATCTTAAAAAGAGTGTGATTCGATATTACCGTGATCTGTGCAAGTGCTCAGGTGTATTAGCCTCTTGGTTTTCACTTGGACGATTATGCACTAATTATGAGACCTATTCAGTGTCCGTGGTGCAAACTGCACCAGCAATTGCGCCATTGTGTGATGGGTCTCTGTGACAAGCAGGTTAGTACCAGTAAGAGGCTGGTGAGGCCACTCAGGTGCAAAAGACACTCATTTCACCAATGTGACCAACTGCACAATGACGGGACGGGATCAAATGAACTTAAAAAGTGCATACGATCTGCACAAGTGATGCGACAAGTGCAGTCACTGACATCAACGTTTAAAACACACAGGTTTCACAAACGATTCGTCTCGCAGGATGAATTAGCCGTCCTCAGACCGGTTAACGTAGCAGACGGGGTAGCCGTCCACATCAAATGCTCACAGCAGATGTGCGCAGATGCGACCAGCGTGTAGTATCGTTCGGATGCAGATATCAGGGAAACTACTCACCAGCAGCGCTACGAAGGGATAGGCGATCCCAGCCATCCGCCCGCAGAAGTTGACGATGCCGAAGCCAGTGTTACGAACCGATGTGGAGAAAATCTCGCCCGTAAATATGTAGATTACGGTGAACGTGGTACCTATGCACAGCTTCCCTGCAAACCAGGACGGCTGGGATGAACAGGATACCGATTTGGTCAGTCGCATTTGCTGTCACGATTTCATTATGCCCCAGCGAACGCATGGGCGCAGAAAGAAACACACTTTTCCATTTAATCGCGTATGGAGGAATACTCCATTAGCCTCCTACAGTCATGGGAAGACAGCTGAAACAGATCGATCAGACTGAATGTGAGACCTGCCTATCAGAACAGTCCAGGGGTGGACGACCTATTAGACTGAATGTCAGATATGCTTCTCTCAGCACACGGCAGGAGTAACTAACCTATCAGACTGAGCGTCAGCCTGCCTCCCTGATCGTCAATGTAGGAGCCAGGCAGCAGAAAGATCAGGACGCAGCTGATGCCTCCGGCCAGCATCACGCCGCTGAGCGTGTACCGTCGGCCCAGTCTGCGGCAGAGACCGTAGTCAGCGCCGCCGCCATACCGCCTAACAGATCATCCGTGGCAGGACACGAGTTTTCTCAGGTGTTCGCAGTCAGCTGTTGACAGGCTCGATCCCGGTGAGGTGTACTCGCGCAAACAGTTGGTCAGGGGCGTTCAAAGCTGGGAGGCGGAATGTTCCTACTGCATGCTGTATCGCTGCCCTTCAATGCGGTCGCGACGTAGGCCAGAGTATGAAACTTATTCTAACTTGAAGCTCTCACGTGTCTTCAACAGAGTTTATAATGGGCATACATTGTAGCGGTACGCCTACAACATGTAGAATACCTCTAACGGACGAGAAAAAACTATAAAAACAGCGATGTGTTAAATGCATGAACGATGAACATAAGCCAACGCACGGTTCTCAAAAGACAAACACGTGGACATCATCAACACTGCCCCGACGAGCCTGCTCCGAGAGTTTCAGTCAGCCTTGCCGTAAAAACGAGTAGCACAGGATATCACGACGATAGGGAATGGAAACTTCATTGGGCAGCTAGTTTGGCTACCGGGTACGGATGTGTGCATGCCAGTCGAGGCAATCGGCGGCACGTTCTCAATCTGCTCTTGCAATGGTACGTGGACGTGACGTTCCAGTAAATAGCAGCTATGACTATCGGCATATAAAAAAACGGTAACTCGATCCACGCTACTATTTTCAATTCTGTAGCACGGCAACAATGCACCAGGCATCACATGCAAAAACGGTGAAATGACACGAAACCTTGTTTTTAAAAATCCGTAAAAACCACAACAGAACCTGGAAATTGTGCACACTGCTTAGCCCTGCGCGCAGAACGGCTGGAAAGAACCTAGGTCCAAAGCCCCTGTGCAAGGGCGAAACATCGATGTTGCCCAGTACTCACTTATCCAACAGCCAGGAGATGACGATGTTGGGCGGAATCTCCACCAGGCCCGAGAGGGCGAACGAGATGAATCGGTTTTGACCCATGGTGGCCGCCGCTGCCGTCAGGCCGTAGTAGGTCAGCGTGTGTACCGCCCTGGGTCACAGCAGGTGCACGGGATATTAAAGCACTGGCGGAATTCACAACGTGCGAGGCTCCATCAAAGTACATGACTACCGTGTAGTTTTCGATAGTATGGTGTAGCAGTACGTGAGTAGCATAACTGAGTACTGTGCGGTAACAGCAGGTCACTGGCCGGACCAAGCACGGTGCCGATATTAAACAACACAGCCCTGGCGCTAAAACCACCGCCCTCACATGATGTTGCTCGGCGTTGGCGAAGGTATCTTTTGTTTGGCGTCCTGTTACATGCTGTGATTGCATTGCTGCGAGAACGGGAGAGCGAGGACAAATGGAAAGTTTCATAATTCCTGCACCCTTTGCCCACTTGTGACGTCATCATTCATGCTGCACAGATCAACGTAACCCTGCATCTAACGGGTGCGTATCTCATCCCATCCCGTGACAAATGGGTGCAAAGCCCACATAGTCATGCTTAACGAACAATTCCACTCGATTATATATATATATATATATATATATACACATATATATATATATATATACATATATATATATATATATATATATATATATATATATATATATATATATAGCTATGGTTGCATCAAAGCAAATCGCAAGTTACGCTGCGACGAACGTCACATTTCCTACTCGCCACTAATCTAAATCCTTGCTGGTTCATGCCTCTGGCATGGACGCCGCCGCCGGCAGCGTCATGGCCACCGTCGTAGCGTACCAGGTGAGGCAGAGCACCACTGTCCAGAGAGCGGAGCGCCAGTGTCGGAACAGCGAGCAGCAGTTGTCGGGAAAGCCAACGGTCTTCTCCCTCGCGGCCACCAGGGTAAAGTTGGCCGGAGGGGTCACTCCGTTGGCACGCGCCACGCCCAGCATGACTTTGTGCGCTTCCTCGGTTCGACCATTGAGCATAAGCCATCGCGGACTGGCAGGCACAAAGCTGACGGCAGAGGCGGGACCAGTCAGCAAATGGGGGGTGGCAGCCGGGGTGGGAGCCGATGACGCCAGAGGGTGATGGCGGGCACCATGCTGGCGGCAGAGGCGGAACCAATCACCAAATGGAAGATGGCGGTGGGAGCGGGAGCCGGTGACGCCAGAGGGTGCTGGCGGACACGAAGCGGAGGCTGTAACATGGACCACTGAGGACAGCGGCAGCTGGCCTCTGGCTGCAGAGTCTAGATGGTGGTGAGGACAGAGGCGAGTGTTGCGCCTGCTGTCAGTGACGCATTCATCACGGAATCATGCAAATGCTCCTAACAAATATGGAGGAGCACATGACTTAATCAAATTGTTTGAACAATAAAACATACGAAAAACCTCGCACATAGGATAAAAAGGTTTGATTTCAAAATGTACTCTGCCTTAAGAGCAATGCTCTTCTCCCATTACTTCTCAATGTTGTCGATTCCGCGGGAGAAAACTTCCTTGGCTGTTTCTCCACCCACCCCCCAGCATCGGCGCACACGGTCCCATTACCAGCGTGCCTCCTTCACCGGGGACACGAACTCGGAACCGAGAAAAGGTGGAAATCACTTGGGATCGAACCCGAACTACATGCCGTGTGCTGGAGCTCAATAGAGCCGCGGTTCCTAATAGCAATCCGCACGAGCCCGGTCTTTTGAACACACACACCGTCGTGAAGAAGCAGGACACTCTTTGCCAGCTCTCATCCCCTATTCTTTTACATGCCTTCCCCAGCTGCATCATTAGGCCGGCGCAGTCTCCGGTGACTGTTAGTTTCTTTGGCGTGTAGTCGATCACGATGATACCAAAACAGATCCGGAAAGGTCGCCACCACTTTGCTCGCGGAGGCCTGACTGCGAAAGTCTTCGAAGTGGAATATCCCTTGTGCTTCCGACGCATGCTCTCGCGATTTAACTCGGGCTCCAAGTGGTGAGGCTTTGTCTTATGTCCTGTCACCTTAAGTTAAAACAAGCACGCAGGGTCAGTTTTGGAGACAGCGGAAAGCTCCTCACTTAATGCAGTTCGTCAATGCCGATCTTGTAGGATGAGGTTTCGCGGCCTGGATCCAGTAGACAACTTGCCCATGAACATGGATGATGGTTTCAACAGCACTAAAATGATGTGTGAAAATCAGTTGCAATATATTTTATCTTGATCCATCTATCTTTCAAGATCAACGCTTCCACAGTTTCGACTAGTTGGGGCAATGTTGCCTCAGGCTGTTTTCCTGCCCGGGGGTCATCTCAAAGTGGGCAAAGTACACGTGCAAAATCGGCGGACCACTTAGCCACCGTGGATGAATGGGAAGCGGGCAGTTACCGCAGACGCACTGAGCAAACATGGCGGAATTTTCTCCACATTTTGGCCTTCATTGAGAAATTTTACGACCGCCCTCCAAACAACCTTAGACGAGCCATCCATAGCCGACAGACCATTACAATTGAGACGCTACATTTGAGCCTGCTTTAGCACCAGGGAAAATAAAACGTTAGTTTGTGACTAGAAGCACAGGCTTCCGCCTTGTGATAAGAAGCATTCACCACACTGTCAACCTCTACTCTATTCCTGGAGCTTGTTGACCCATGCTCGATATCAGAAAAAATACATTGCATCGTGACGGTTTATATCACTCTTTTTGTACACTCACATCGTTCATATTGACATGCGCGCAATGTATGTTTATCTCAAGGGGAGTGTTCCACATTGGTATGGTATTTTGAACTGAGATAGCCATTTTGAAGATCACTCATTAATCCCTGATATTATTTGCTTCCTTTTTCACGCTCAGCTATTGCGCTTTTCTCAAGTTATTCGAATCCCAGTCTTATTTCCGCCATAACTTGCGCCAATGCCCAAATTGCTGTATGATATAATTCCTGTAGAAATTTCTGTAGTATATAGCACAGAAGCTGGTTCCCGTTCGAAAGTTGGATTGAACGCACTGCACGTTGATGATCACCTGAAGTCCGTTGATGCCGGAAATCATGCTGACATAGCCAAACACGAATCATTTAATGAAATACTTGAATCGGCTTTAATAACTGCATGATCAATGAGGTCGCAGTGTTCACGTGACGTTTCTATGGCGTCATGCATGCCTGGGTGACCTTACCATAATCTGCACAAGAAAGCCTGCACAACTTCGTGTATATCAAGGTTAGAAAACAGCGTGCTTAGTCTAAGAAAGGGTTGGACTGTGAAATGCAGTGAATGATCTTCGAAATGGCTATCCCACCCCATACAAATGTGGAGTAGCCCCTTAAAGCATATCGCCATAACCGAGTACGCGAATGCAAGTAAACAGCATTAGGTCTTAGGAAATATGGCAGCACTGAACGAGAGATAGTCAACATACGCGCATTTGACGATATATGGGCTCTGCGAACACCCACCGATAGCACGACACCTCTCGGTAAGTCGGAGAACTACAACAAAATCCGTTCGTCCGCTATAGTGACAGCTTTGCACGGCCGCTTCGGCAGCCATGGTTACGCTATATGAACGGCCCATGCCGCAGTCAAACGACGACGTGTGGAGAAGGATATTTACTACATGGTGAAATTTTGCTAACCAGAGCAGTCTTTTACACTTAAAAGTGAGTTTTCCGCGTTCATGTGTGTTTTCGAACTGAAATGACCATCTTTAAGAGCTTTTGGTACTGCTAACGATTCCGCCCTTCTTCAGATCTATTCTTCCTCAGTTTCTGAGCTACACGCCCGCAAAAATGGGAAAATATTGGGGACTGTTTTGAACGGTCACCTTGGCATTCATGGCCAGGGAGTTTCAGGGTTGCTTAGGGTTACAGGTTGCTTGTTTAGAACTATTGAAATGTGAAGCATTCCCTTCAAGAGCAGATCAATTGCTACGAGTGAGCATATTTCACCGTATATCATGTTTGCCTCCATATGTCTGTGGGACATCTACATTTGTTTCTCAAGCCCAAAATACGAAAATCAATATTGCGAGCTTACTTTCCAAATAATTTCATCTTGAACAGGTGTTTTGTAGGGTCACCCGGTTCATTGCTGTAAATCATTGTGGAGCTCCACACGAGCCACATGATCGCGGGCTCCTCCACCGTACCCCACCCCGACTCACAGCCATATCACGAACACGGAGAGGCCGGCCAAGGCAGCTGAGGCGATCACCAGGAGGCGCCACGTGGTGGTGACGTATGCGCCGAGTGCCAGCATCTGAATACCGATGGAGAAGAAGGTGGAGCCAAAGAGGCCAACGCGACTCCGGTATTGCGGCCCCACCAGCTCCGAGGACAAGGTGAAGCACGGCAGGCAGCCCACCTGCAGGACGCCGGCCAGGAACCTGGCAAGGGATCGAACGCGTCAGGGGTCGGCACCAGGCATCCTCAGAGGTCAGAGAGAGGGAAGCGAGGGGTTACGCGAGTCAGGGGAGCAGGACACGCACATCTCCATAGGGCTGAGAACCCTGTCGCTGAGGTCCGAGGGGCCATGCGCGGCGTCATATTGGCTTGCGTATGACTCATCCCCTTCCCTCTCCCTCTCCTCTCCTCTCCACTCCTCTCCTCTCCTCTCCTCTCCTCTCCTCTCCTCTCCTCTCCTCTCTCCTCTCCTCTCCTCTCCTCTCCTCTCCTCTCCTCGCCTCTCCTCTCCTCTCCTCTCCTCTCCTCTCCTCTCCTCTCCTCTCCCCTCCCATCCGCTCCACTCATCTCCCCTTCCCTCCCCCCCCTCCCCTCCTGCATCTGCTTCCCACACCACCACCTGGAATAGTCCAGTGCGGGTCGTCGCACCTCAGCACGGCGAACGTGGCGTAGTTGGGGACGAAAACCAAGGCGGCCACCAGCAGGGCCTGCAGGCCGAATGTGAGCAGCACGACCCGGCGCCGGCCGAACATGTCCGCCAGGGGGCTGACCAGGGGAGCGCCAATCGTCATGCCAGCCATGAAGAGCGACTGCAGCAGGTGTACGTCCGTTGTCCGCTCGCAGACCAGTGACCACTGCATGAGTAGGGGGGGGGGGGGTCAGCTCTCACTGACCGATCCAGGAGGGGGGCACACCACCGACCACCGTCGGCCGGCGTCAGTTCTCACGAGCCGATCCAAGGGGGAGGGACAGACCAACGACCACCACCGGTCCGGTCCCGGTTAGCTCCCACTGACTAGCCCAAGAGGGGGGGGGGGGAGGGGGGATTTTTGAACGTTGTGAACCAGGCACCTTTACAAGGATGAGTAATGGAACAGGATGCGCTGTTAGGAGAAAAGATGTGGTCAGATATCGCTGTAGGAATTACTGCAGTGTAATGCGATTACTGAGCTAAAATGACACCATTTATTTCGAATGCGGTGAATGTCAAAGTGTAAAGGAGCGATTGTTCGTCGGGCCGGATACCAAACCACATCAAAGATGCCATAGACACTACAGACACCACCACACACACAGATCCCACAGACGCCCCCAGACACAGGCCACACTATGTTGGGTCAAATACTCCGTTTGGGGAAGTGGGGTCAGGCCAGATATCACTACCGCAATGATAAAGATGGTCACGTCAGTGGCCTGATGTTCTACGTAAAGTGAGTGCCAGGGACATCCATTTCAGATCAACTGTCCAGACAACTTTCAGCGAAAGTAAGCTCAAAGTCCTGCAGTGCCCCTGGACCGCTTACTCATTAACCGAAAAGCCTTTTTAGAAATCAAACACAAGCGTGCTTGGAGCGGTTTTCATCATTTGGATGAAACAAATGTTGCAAACAACGTTAGTTGTAAGCCGACCGATAAAAAAGTAATTGCAAAGCTTAAGTTTCTAAAGATTCTCTCGGATTTCTGTTTTACTGGATGGATCTCAAGAAGCAACGGCTAGGCTATGCAGTGCTCGTAAGCCTTGATCCTACCACCCCATCTTTAAATTTCAGGGCACCGGCAGAAACTATCGGCCAAACCTAAAGGTACTACAATGCTCGGCAAGGATGACGTCACCAGTGCCGTTGTTCGAGTTCGCGGGCCATCTCAGTTGAGCGCAAACATAGAGCGTCTACAACAATTCGAACTCACCCCGCGCGGGCAGTAAGATCGCAATGTAGACGCCCCAATCAACTTAGCTACCGGAACAGAAGCAGCTGTGTGCACATAGCAAAACGATACTCACATGCAAGCCCCCGCACAATGCATGCCGTGCTTTTGAGTTTAATTGAACTCTAGTGCATGCCGCCGCCAACAGGCCGCACCTGTGCCTTCATGTCGAAGGTCAGGTGTCCTACGTTACCAGCACTCTATCACTGACCTCAGTCACCACGCTGGTGTACCCGGAACGGAACACGATGTCGTCGCAGAACGCTGTTGTGTCGTTGAAGCAGGCGTTCACGAGTATATCTGTCCCATTCGGCCCCTGTCGGTGGCACTCAAAGTTCGGGGTGTAACCTGCGACACGGAGAAAGGAGTTTGCATTGCATCAGTTAATCCCCTGGCCGTGCTGCAGTCTGCGGTTTTTCGGGCACCCTCGTGTTTACACGGCTATCTGACGGGAGGTCCGGTTTGGAAACCTGCCACGGACAGGCCGAAAAGCCGATGCCACTACCAATTGTTCACGCCTGGTTAACCCGCATCACGCAACGCTGCTTGCACTGCTCTCTGACGTCATTTTGAGCAAACGTCAAGAACACTGCAGACATCAAACTCGTGTCAAGCGACATCAAAGCATTTAGTCGAATATTCAACAAAAGCAATTACTACCCGAGAGCAACGCCGTCAGCCTAACCTCTTCAACAATTGCATCAATTCTATGTGAGCGGGCTAAGTTCGCGGCCACCGTGAGGCCGCTCTCTGCGCAAACCCGCCCATTGGACCAGCTGGTCTTCTAGTGAAACAGTTGCACGCCGCCAATGAATCAGGTAGCATGGCAGTACATGCAGCGCGCGCGCGGCTCCATCACGCGGTCATCCGTGTTGAAATAATTTCGTATGAAAGCACGATCTTGCCACGATCTCGAGCTTGTTATCGGCTCGAGCTTGTAACTCTTTCTTCCAACGGCTCCCTCGTCCAGTGCGTTACCAGTCTTAAATGGAATGCTCCACATTTGTATGGGGTTTTGGGCTTGAGCAGCCATCTTGACAGCAGCCATCTTTTCGGTGTAGTTCACGGCTAGCCACACGTCCGCGAAAATGGGAAGAGCATTCGGGGAGAGTATTTTTAGGTAACTAGCATTCATGACGTCATATTGACGTCATTCAAATCCTGTCATTCCATAGGCCATGCGGCAATCAAGGCAGAGAAAAAAACATAATGGCGGAGTCGTTCTATTCTAGCCGCCCGCGATTGGCTCCTAATCGATGTTGTACAAGGCACGATGACACAATCAAACAACGACGTGTCATGGAGCGTATTTATTAAACGGAGAAATGGTGCTGTCTTGAGCAGTCTCTTCTGCTTAAAAGAATGCCAGTAGTTATAAGTGAGCTTGTTTCATCATACCTGATGCTTGCTTCAATATCTTAAACGTGAAGTATTTCCTTTAACCAAGTACCTTCTTCCGAGGGTACCCTTACTGCTGCATCCTTTTATATACGAACACCTAAGTGGCCATGCCTCTCAGAACTACGAGCGCAAAAGCACCAGAGAGGTGGGGTGCTTGCGTGACGTTTCTATGACGCCGGGTATGTTTGGGTCGTTTTCCTATAGTGGGCACGTGACAGAATCTTTTAAATTATAAAAATACTTTGGCTGCACAAGTTCACGCACATCAATCTCAGCAAGAGCATGGCTGAAAGCCTTAAAGTAGCATGGCTGTGACCTACAGGTGCTGATCATGGAGAGTGCTATTTCAGCTAAAAATCAGATGTAGATATGGAACAGACCCCCTGAATGTGAATTTGGTCTCGTCTTTTTAACCGGACTCACCAATAAACTCCATCAGCAGGATGATGAAGGCTCCCGGTAGTGGTTGAGACATTGTGGCTAGCATGTGCTTCCATTGCTGCCGCCCGCTGCTGTCCAACACGCGGAATGCGTCGTCCACGTCCATGGATCCGAGGTGGTGCTCGGTGCACGAACCTGTGTACGTCGGCGTCGCCAGCTATGCACGAGCGTCACCACTGTCACAACGCTCCACCGCCCGGTGAAGCAGTTGAACGTCTCACCGACAGCTTTCACCAAGCTCCATCCAAATGCAGATTAAGCAGGTTCGTGCCTTCCGCGTTCAATGCTGACCCACAGGTACATGCGACTCCAGATCACTAGCAGCTGATCTCTGATCATGAGCTGCGACCTCTGCCTGAGAGCAATCCTTCCGCGTCGTCGGCGCCCGCTCGCGAGCCCCGCCCGCCCCAACCACCAGTTGTGCACCGCTACACTCGCCACACTCAACGGCAGTCATGACTCTCCGCCTCCGACCCCTGGCGGCACACTGTGCACGCTGCTACGTCGCCATTCGCCGCTGCCTGAGTCCCTCCCCCTCCCCCCCCCTCGGCGGGCGGGCAGCGTGTGAGGCGCGGCACGGATTGCCGTAGTTTTCGCACCGGCGGCGGCAGCGCTCACGCTTCGGCCGGGCCGGTGCCACAAAACTCGGTCGGGATTTTCCAAAATGCGAGAATGGAGCGCCTCGATTCGTTACAACGACTTGTGCCAGGACTCGGGTCGTGAAAAGGGCTTCAGGCTACGCGGATGAATCCAAGTTTCAACTGCGAAGCTCTTCGCGTGGAGCTGGTCGTTCATGTTCGCGGATATACGAGGCATTCGCTACTTACGACATGGGGCTTATTACAAAGGTTATTTGTTTTACGCATGAATGTTCGCTGAGAACAGATCTTCACCGCGAATCTCTGCCGAGGATGCTGCACGAGCGCCTGTGTCAGGCCCAGTCACGTAATCACACTCGCGCCACAGTCACGGATCACTGACATAACACGTGACACCGGCCGCACCCGTCCAACCGCGCGCCGCCGTGCCCATCTGCTCACGAAGCCACATTGCGCACCTCCCTACCCAGCTGCTGGGCACCACCAGCCCACAGGACCGACTGGAGCCGCTGGGCCGGCCGCACACACGGCTGTCCATGGCCTTCGCACTGAACGTACGTCCGTGACCTACCGTATCCGTGACCTAGTATTCACTGAATCGCTGGATATCTTGGATATCCATGGATGACTTGGTGCGTCCTTGCGCCAGACGCCGTGAGGATTCGCAGTCGACTACGAAATCAACCAACTTTTTGATAAGTCAAGGTGAAACACATTCCTGTAAAGTTTGTGAAACGGAATCAAAGCTACACTTCAGCTTTATAGTTTGAAACGAAGACAAGCGGATAGAAGCATTAATGTCGGTACAAACGATATAGCCAGTCTCAAAATGCTTAATATACGGCAAACGCAGAACACTAAGCATCGCTCAGTTAGTACTAAATATGCACACTATGCATCGTTCACTTAATGACCAGATGTGCGCCGTGCTGTTACATAGCTCATGCAACGGTTTATCTCGTCAATTCGCGCCACCCAGTCAACTCAGTGGGAGTCAGGCGGCATGACCTTGATCTGGAATCCTAACCGACTCAAATAAGCGCCGTTCTGCCTGGAGTCAGAGCCAAAATGGATTCCGTGACCGCGATTTGAAGTTGGAATCGATCCCACAAGGTGGGATCGACTCCAACTTCAATGTGACAACAAGTGACGCACAAGGTTGAGGTGACCACACCAAGCTATAAATGCATAAAGAGCACGCTGTGTTTCGTTCGTAAAGGAGCTCGTCATCGTTTATTTAAGTTTTAAGTGCGGTTCAACTGCGTTGGTTATGTGCGTCATAAAGGAGCTCGTATAGCGTGCGTGACTCACCACTCTGAGCACTTGAACCAAGAGCCGGCCGTCTTTGCTTCTACCCATTAACATTTTTCCTCCCGAATGCTGTTTTCATGTGTGCTGAGATCCCCGGTGTCGTGTTGTGCACGGGTGTAATTTCGCAAAAGAAGATGAAGGACTTACCGAGGAAAATGGTCAGACCTGCGACCAAAATGCACCCAAATGTGTAGTTATTCCCGCCCCCCCCCCCCCCCCCCCACCACCTCATCCCTCGCAGAGATAGGGTAGCTCCAGCCTCACTCGTACATAAATAGAAAAATACACCCCTGGGCGCATGGAGTGCGTGCGAGAAGTACGCTCTGCATGCTCTAGAGAGTCTAAGGAACTCGTCATACTACACCGATCGGTTACATCGCTCCATCGACCGACCATAGTAATCAGTCGGACCACAGGAATGTCCGGCATACACCTGCTGTGCAAAATCATGGGGCTCACACCAGGTTACGGATATCACAGACAAGAGGCATGACGGCTCGCTTCATTCAGTCGCGACCAGGGCCTTTACAAAGGGAATGTTCTACATTCGAAGATATTTAAACAAGCACTAGATACATGGGCGTAGGAACAGGGGGACCAGGGGGGCCATGGTCCCCCAACTTTGAAGATGGTCGACCAGCAATGTTAACTGCCCCACCCACTTTTCAGATAAACGTTGCATTTGACTTACGATTTAACATGCATGCCGAATTACCTAACTCACCAGGCATCTCCTTTAAGATGCGTCATCTTTTCCGTTTGCTCATTGGCCATGTCTTAATATTACAGTCGCAAGGCCGGCGCCGCACAGCATGGAGACTGCAACGCCGGGCGTCGAGGCCGTTGTTGCTATCGCTTGCGAGCACGCATGCTCAGTGCCATATTAAGTAGTTTTCATATCAGTAGTCAGCTCTGACAGGATCTTGAGTTTTTTTAAAGATAAACATGGGTGAGTCATGTTAGTACAAATTAGGAACCCCATTTCATTTACAGTCAACAGTCAGGGAGAACTGAATATCTCTGAAGAACACAGAAAAACACGGAACTGGAGTCTATGTGACAACTATCGGACTACCTACGGTGATCAGGAGTGTTTTTTCGTCAATGAGAGTTCCTGTGCTGATCCGTGGCTAGCTGCGCGGGTCAGAAGGCCTCCCGTGTCAGGGGTGGGGACAATGTAATATGGTAATATCGATCCTTGTAATAGCCTCCGGATCGACCAGGAGATCCCGTCCCGTGTCACCAGAATGATAGCCAGAAGATGCTTCACGATGGGACGAAATGGCCCCTCAGTCCTCGACCGGAAACGGTAATGCACCCCTGGTGTTCTACTCAAGAGGTCTCTTGCCCAGAAGGAAATAAGGGGTCCCATTATTGCCAAGTAGAGTGGAGCTTTCATTATTGTTGAACAGCGCGGGTCGAAATGAATTAAAAAATGAGAAAGGTCATGCCATGTTTGCCTGAGAACATTCATTTTTTTCAGAATATATTATTGAAACAAATTATGCCAAAAGGCTTGAACATACCCGCCCGCGACTTCAAGAGCGACGACAAGGATGGTCTGGGCTGCAACTTCGGTAAAATCGAAAAGTTTCGGTCACTGCAAGTACCACCAAACGGCAGGCGCCGTGTTAATCTGTCTTCTGGACAGATAAATAGCTGCAAAAACACGAAAAATAGAGATTTTACGTTCACTCTTCCAGTTCAGCCAACGGAATACAGTCCCACTTCGGGGTGCTTTAATGACCAATTCGTTCTTTTCATCAGTCTAAAAATTGCCAATCTAAAATATGAACTCAGACTGCTTTAATTTAAACTCAGACTCAGACATAAATGTAAGATCTGATGCCATTAAGTGTCAAAGGATTATTTTTCAGAAACGTCATTTTCGTACACCCGTTGACCACAACTTATTATTAACTGCCAAGCCGACGCTGCGATGCCTAAGGAAACTGCAACGCCTGGAATCGAGGCTTGTGTTTTTAAAATTTTCAAGTGCGCATGATCAAAATTACGCCACATAGCTTGTATTACTAGTTGATGCAAGTGTTTAAAGATAATAATTTCAGAATCGTCATCATTTTCATCCACCGGTGGAACACGACTTAATATTAGCTGCTGGGCCAACGCTCCGCCGACTACGGAGAATGCAACGCCTGGTGTCGAGTTTTTGTTGCTAAGATTTCCAAGCGTGCATGTTAAAAACCTTTCATAAATTGTATCACTAATCGATTCTGACTGAATGATGAACATTTTCGGACAAACATGGCTTGGCCATGTAATAGATATTGCTGACCACTCGATCTGCACTTAAATTTTCATCTTCAAATCTGGATCAAGGATATCGATCTACGATCTACCTTCGCAACGTCCTCAATGTCTGTAGGGCCTAGATAAAAAATCTGACAAAGGTTCTGAATTCTATCGGTTCAGAAAGAGCCAACTAAAAATTAAATTAAGAGCGCCGGTGGTTTCTTCCATGCAGTCGTTCAACGCCTGAATTCTGCAGTTCATTGACTTCAAAATACAGACAGAATTGAGCTCACGGTAGCTACTGGTTTCTGTTCTGGAAACGAGGTAAGAATAACTATAAAACGAAGAAAAATGTCTCACTTGTTAACAAGTAAGCCATATCCGGTAATTTTTTTCGGGGGGGGCACCACCATAAGATGGGCTTTTATCAACCTTGTGTTCCCCTTGGCAAGGCTCTGGCTACGCCCCTGCCTACACATAAAAGCATATCAAATGGCATGCGCTGCATGATGGGCAATGAAGTGTCCGCTGGGTCAATTCATGCCTAAGGCAGACAGCTTTCTGGAGGCTATTTTTCTGCGACGGTGTGGTGTGAGGGAGATAATTAGTAAACAGATACTGTTTATACTGATAAAGATGCTGAGAATCTAACACGTGTTTCATACACCATGTAGCAGTAACGCTGGTCCAAAAGTATGCAAAAAAGCAGCCATACGATCAGTTCGCAATCAATCATGCGGAAGACATCCCGGCCAGGGCAGTGACCACTGACGACGGACGGAAGCTGGGCCCAGATGAGGAACATATGACAGATTGGCCTTATTATGTGACTTATTTTGTGGCTTTATGGCTTTTGTCACATTGTTTCTAGCAGTTTGAAGCGTCCGAATTTGTTTCTATCTAAAATTCTGCTACAAGTCGGATCCCTTGAAAAGCAGCCAGCGAAATGAAGACGCATCAAAAATCTGTCGCACTGTGAGCCATTGATCCACTTTCAAAATTCTCACCAGCCTATATCCAGACTTTTTTTGGCATCTGTGGAGGCAGATGCTTCCTTAGTGACCCCAGATGCCTACTCGCTCGTGGAATTTCGCCTCCCCAAGAAAGACAATGTTAAAATGGACGAATAATCTAGGGAGGCTGGATAGCCTTATTGCAAAAGGACAGATTAGTCGAATAGGCAAGATAGTGCACCAATGATAAGCAGCTCTAGATGCATATCGAGCATAGCAACCATGACATTTGAATAAAGAGCGACAACAACCTCCACCCCTAACCCCCCCCCGGTCATCGGCTCGCTTTCCAGAAAAAGTTCCTGAGCACACCCTGAGTTTGGCCCCCCACTTTTTGAAACGTTCCTACGCTTATGACCAGATATGTGGAACTGAGCTCAATTATAGCTAATGCCTTCCTTTTAAGGAGAAAAGGCGCTCTAGGCAATACAATTTATCCTTTTAGTAAAGATGCTCCCTCAATGTGTTATTGCTTTTATTGCGTCATCTTGCCTTGTACAGCATTGGTTGAGAGCCAATTGACGGCCGTTATATCTTACAAATCGTGCTGACAAACGCCAAATATGAATGACGCGACCAGTATATTTGTTTCTGTCTTAATCGGTGCGTGGCCGATGGAATAGCGGGATTTGAATGGCATTATTGTGGTGTCATGGATGCCTGAGTGCACTTGCAGAAATCTGCACGAAATAGTCTGCTCATCTTTGTGGACGTATAGCTCAGAAACTAAAGGGGTTCAGCTCTAAAGAATGGCAGAGCTGTGAACTGCATCGAATGATCTTCAAGATGGCTTTTTTTTATTTCAAATGCTTATACAAATGCGGAACACGTTCTTTTGACACGCCCGGGTAAATAACATTCGCTCGTGTAGAGGACCAATTTGCTCCCCCCCCCCCTCCCAGATCTCAACAAGTGAGAGAGCTTAAGATACCAAATTAAGATAGTTGATTGGCCTCTATCTAAGCCCAGTTGTGTCAAGCCTTGAGTTCCTAGGTCATGATCTTTGCATTAGGCGAGGTCAAACAAGGTGAAAATAAAAAGGCTCAAAGGTCCTGCCCTTCCTTAATCTGTGTTGCTATCTGTCGTGCCGTAGGACGGGAAAGAGGACACACAATTATGTTCTTCTCTCCACTCCAACTCTTCCCAGCCCTGCCCGGCACTCTGCCTTCTTATTGTCTTCGGTTGTCCTTTCTGTTCTATGTACCAGCTCTGTGCTGTCCTCGGTGCAGTCTTTTCCTCCGCCCCATTTGTTGTCTTTTTTAGGACCCGTTCACTGCTTAGGTCATATCACGTCTCGGACTGTCCTTCACCCTATCCCCTGCCTTATTCCTGTGATAACGCCTTCGCCCCCAATCACATCCAGCATCTTTCTTTTGTGATGTATTCTGTCCTGCCCTCTATACCGTCCCCGTCCCGTGTTCTGTTCTGTCCCCCCCCTTTACAGTCCTGTGCTGCTCTGTCCGGTCCCGTCTTGGACGCGGTACAGGACGATCCCACTTCTGATGTCCTGCATTTGGTCATGTCGCTTTAAGGGCAGGAAATACCGCATTACCATGCTCCTGTGAGGCTTAGTTGAGACTGACAGTGATGACGTTAGGAGCCAACCGGTCGATTTATCTAATGTAAAGGGCGTTTCCAGAACCGTTGAACTTTGCGTGCTGAAACCGAAATTTTGTTCGGTCAAAGCTTCCACAGGCGGTTCCCGGTGGAAGCGCATCAAGTGTGTCGGAGGATTTCCATGCGCCGCATTTCCAGGGTCGTGACTCATTGCTCGTAGCCGCGGGCCATGAAGGCCAAACACACCGTCTGAAAACTTCATACTAAAATCACCCAAGTCAAATGCGACGCACATGAAATACATCACAAGACATCCTAAATGTGATGCTGGATGGTCCCTTTCAGGCATGACGCATCAAATGCCTTATCGATTCAGAACAAACCCTAATCAGGGATGTAGCCGGACTACGACGGATCCACCGTCTGAGCTCCGAGCCGTCTGACTAAGGCGGCAGGCTGAGGCCCAGCCGCTTACTGAGGCAGACATCAGCTGAGCGCACAGCCCACCCGACTACCCCTGACCTGACCAGCCTGCCGCTGCCGTTCGCATTGGTCCGCACTGCAGCACTATCGGCGCTGGCAGCCGACCCCGAACACGTGCTGCTGAGTCTCATAGCGAGCGCCTGGCGCCGACGTCCGCGATGGCTGGCACAGCTGCCACGTACGGCTGACAGCCGATCCCGAACAGACTCCTCCGCACGCCTCATCCGCGCCGCCAGCGTTCGCAGCGAACGGCGCGAAGTGCCCACGCCGGCAGCTGACAGCCGATCCCGAACAGACCCCACCGCACGCCTCATCCGCGCCGCCGGCGTTCGTAGCGAACGGCGCTAAGTGCCCATGCCGGCAGCTGACAGCCGATCCCGAACACGTCCTCGCCGTCGACCGGCTGCCGCGTGAGGCGGGACGCTCCAGCCACGCGCGCTCACTTGCGCGTCATCAGGTACATGTTCTCCTGCAGGCCACGAACGTCCCACGCGGCCAAGGGGCGGATGGCGTCCGGCGCCCGGTCCCTCACGGCCAGACACTCGATATCCGCCACCGGCTCTGAAACGGCGATCCAATCAGGATACTGATTGTGCAGTTTTGTCGTGATGTGTACAACGCCAAGACATCCAGCGCAGGGTGTGCTCAGGGCGTGGCTTGGTCCCATTGTGAGCACTGCCACGCGGCACGCCTGATGACGGCTGCTCTCCAAGGGTTCAAGGGAGGCATGCCCTGCTCCCCTCATCCTCCGTCCATGCATAAGCAGTGATACAGTGCGGCTGTCACAAGGTGGCGGTAGATCGACGGCGCAGCGAAGACAATAGCCGCGACTGGTCCTGATAGTAATCGCACGAGCATGTAAAACATCTTGAGCAACATCACTTGACCCAGGGAGGGACGTGAAAAACAGTTTTGCAACGAACTGGCCAATGTGGAAGCATGCCCCTCCCAGGAAAAGTTAGTTCCATACGCGTTCGCGAACAGTTATGATAAACGGACAGCTGGTCTCTGATTAAACTGCACTTGATTTAACCACATCCAACCACAAGCATATCGACACGCCACTCACGACACACTGCACGTCCGCAACACGCACCGCGCGCGGGCTCGACGTACCGCTCGTGATCACTTAGCTACTGAACAACCGTGCAGAGAACGAGGTCACAGCAACTAAAACTGGCACTCCACTCATCAGCGGCCGAGACGGGTGCGACGCACGAGGCCTCGCGCCGCCGACTGACCAAACTCGGGACGGAAGTCGGCGGGCGTCACGCTCTGCGGCGTGCCCGAGAACGGGTTCGGCTCGTACTCGACCGAGCTCAAGAGGTACCGGCAGCCGGGGGCCATCACGGCGCGCAGGAACGCCGCGTACCTGCGCGGCGAGAGGGCGCGCCGTTCAGGCCGGCGGGACAGGCGCACCCGCGGCGCAGTCGTCTACGAAACCCAACACGGAAGCCTGTGATGCAAGCAATGTTCAGCAAGCTGCACGTGTGGACGCAGACTGAACGTAATACTATGATACATTACTACCAGGTTACTATAACATTGCATCATTACGATGGATGTTGCTATGATGCTCCAATACGTGAGAACGCATGGTGGCTTTTAACATGTTCACATTTCTACTGAGTCGCATGTCCAAACATCTGAATCGCATTTGCGGGTCTCAAAAAGCGGCAATCAGCTGGAAATTAATCTGTCTTTACTTGACAAGGTCGAGCCGGAAGCCCGCCGTCCCCGAGCCAGCCTCACCGCGGTCGGTCCTCGCGGCGTACTGCCACGTACGAGGCACGGTCCCAGATGGCGTCAACGGCGCCCACAGTTTCCGGATCCAGCCGGCAGATGTCGGCATGGTACACCCGCAGCCGGCCGTCCGGCGTCTGAGAGAGGGGACGGGGAGGGGGTAACGTGCTGCGACTTCTCGACGGGTGAGCGTCGGCATAGGGTTCTGAACAACAGGGAAGAGGGCGGCCCGCCTCCCAACTCAGATCCTCTCCCCCTCCCCCACTTTTTGGACAGCTCCCTCGCGAAAACAAGGCGAGTCAAATGTGTTGAGAAAAATGTAAACGCAGTGATTGGAGTACGCCTCGGGACGCGCTGCTGGTTCATTTAACTCAATTTAATTTGAAAACTAAAAAAAGTGGTGATGTGGTCCATGAAAGCCCACAGATCAGGAGGCCATGACGGTGAGGGCCCATAGAAGGGGAGCAGATGCTTATGATCGTTGTATTTCGTTAGGGACAGCAAGAACGTTACGCTTTTTCCAGTACCTGGTAAAGTGTGTACGAACCAACAGCAATCTTGGAAAAATCAATGTTGTTCTCGGTAAAGAAGTCCACAATAGCTTTCTCGATACCTTCTATTCCGATGACCGTGTGACCTTTTTGATAGAGCCTGGAAACAAGGCATAAAAACTGGAGTCATACACACTTGAGCATGTCAAACCATCGCCGCGTTCAGCTTCAGCCAGAAGCCTGCCTATGGCTCTGACACACAACAGTATAGTCCTGTGCAAACCGCTCGTAAAGCGTGCGGCCAGCCTCCCCACCCACGGCCGAGGACTTCGGGTTCTGCCAGCTTCGGCACCGAAGCCCGACAGCTATCACGATGCACCCTGTGGTGGCCTGTAGAATGCATGAGCCGCGGCATGCGGCAAACCATCATTAAAGCCCGCAAGAGTCGCCAGGACTACGACACCGTGTTTCATCAATACAACAGCGGGTAGGGCGGATATTCCCACATTGAGACTACGGATATCATTCGTCGTGAGCCTCACACCGGACATCACACCTGATCTACCACCAGACATCGCACCTGATCTACCACCGGACATCGCACCTGATCTACCACCGGACATCGCACCTGATCTACCAGCGGACCCGACATCGCACCTGATCTACCACCAGACATCGCACCTGACCCACCACCAGACATCGCACCTGACCCACCACCAGACATCGCACCTGATCTAACACCGGGCATTGCACCTCATCTACCACCGCACATCGCGCCTGGCACAAACCCCCGCCGGGAGCGGAGACAACTCTCTTCCTTACCACACCATGTCGACGGACTTGCCACAGAGTGGGACGAGCACGGTGCGTGGCTGCTCGTCGGGTACCAGTCGGCGGTACCACCGCTCCAGGTCGGGGCACACGGCCGGCAGATGGAAGTCGATCCGACCTTCGGACCACTGCGCGTGCCACACCTCCCTCCAATCCTCAGCGCCGTCGCCCGCCATCTGCTCAGGCACGCCACCGTCATCAGCAGTGCGTCATCAATGGTGCGTCATCAGCGGTGCCTCATCAGAGGTGTGTCATCAGCAGTGCATCATCAGCAGTGTGTCATCAGTGGTACATCATCAGCGGTGCCCCATCAGCAGTGCGTCATCAGCAGTGCATCATCAGTGATGCACTATCAGAGGTGTGTCATCAGCATTGCACCATCAGCAGTGTGTCATCAGCAGCAGTCTCAGCAGATGGCTCTGTGCTGACATACAACACAGTGACCGTCATGGCGAGGCAAGCCTTTTGAGGACGTCATCCGAGTTATGTGCTCTGCTGACAATATACACTGAAGAGGCATCAGATAGCCTGCTATTCTATTATGGACAGCAGTCTTGTATCACTGGGATAAGTGGCTTCTGATGGGTTGCAGTAAGTTGCTGTGGCCAAATTAGTGTAGCCATGTCACTCTTTTGGCACAATTAGTTTTCTTGCAGAAGAGAACACATTGATGGGCTGGCAAGCAAGGACATACTCAGTTTACTAGCTTTTGGTATTGACTAGTGCTGTTTCTCATTTTGAGGTAGGTTTTACTGCTTTTGTGGTATCAAACCTTCCTCCAAATTACAGCCCTGTACTTCACACAGACACCATACCATAATTTAAACCATTTATTATGAACTGCTAGTTGCAATCAATCATCATGTTCATGCAAATAATGTCAAGCGAACAAGTCGAGGTATGGTAGGCACACATCATTACCAGATAAACAGGTTACATCAGCCCTGCTCACCAATGTCTGTTGTGGTTGTCACAATCATTATGTTTTGTGGGTAAGATCACACAGTCACTAGAGTATTCATGTTAATAATTACATCCGGTCAGGGTGTACTTTCCTACCTAACGTTAGAAAAAATCATTGTACACCATTCGTCGTGTTTAAGGCATGACATATCGTAAATAATCTCAAAACAGGTAGAATCATGCTCCTACCTTCGAATTTCAATAACTTCGATGGCGGGCCCCCGAGCGCCGCGCGCACCGCACCGCCTGGACTCCCCAGCGCCGTTTCCGCGCTGCCGTTGCGTAAATACAATATTTCTGCGTACCAAGAACTGTGCAAAATGTACGGGACCAAAGTAAACCATTCGTCATGCTTAAGGCAGGACAACCATAACCTAACTGCGAACCATAAAAATATTTACTAAACATAAACCATATTTACCATAACCATATTTACCATATAAACCATATTAACTGCGAACCATACTATAAACCATAACTATAACTATAAACTGTACTATATAAACCATACTACAACTATAAACCATATTTACTGCGAACCATAAAAATGTACCGGGACAAGGTAGCAAGAATCCATGAAATTTGATTCTCGACGCCAACGCCATGGGTTGCAGGGGGATTGGGTGGGGAATGTAAAGCAAAATGAGAACATGGCAGCTAAATAAAAGCTCACTTTATGGCACCTATATGTGGCATGGAACATGGATGCCAATGAGATGCTGGGTTGAAGGGGATGTAGGGTGGGGAGGTTAGGTTAGGTTAGGTTAGGTTAGGTTAGGTTAGGTTAGGTTAGGTTAGGTCAGGTCAGGTCAGGTCAGGTCAGGTCAGGTCAGGTCAGGTCAGGCTAGCTTAGCTTAGCTTAGCTTAGGTTCTGGTCTATTCTCAGTTAGGTTAGGTTAGGTTAGGTTAGGTTAGGTTAGGTTAGGTTAGGTTAGGTTAGGTCAGGTTAGGATATGTTCTGGACTATTCTGGCCTGCGTGTTTCATAAATGTACCTAAACTCGATAAGAAACGATTTTGGTTGCTTTATTATTGTTACCTTGGTCCCGTACATGTTTTATGGTTCTTGATAAGCAGAAATATTTTGCTTTCGCAACAACGTAGAAACGGCGCTTGGAAGTCGAGGCAGTGCGGTGAGGGGCGTGCGGCGCTCGGGAGCTCGCTATCGTATTTATTAAAATTCGAGGGTAGGAGCATGATTCTATCTGTTTTGAAATTATTTACGATATGTTCCGCCTTAAACACGACGAATGGTTTACCTTGGTCCCGTACATTTTGTAGAGTTCTTGGTAAGCAGAAATATTGTATTTACGCAACGGCAACGCAGAAACGGCGCTGGGAAGCCCAGGCGGTGCGGTGCGCGCAGCGCTCGGGAGCTCGCCATCGAAGTTATTGAAATTCGAAGGTAGGAGCATGATTCTACCTGTCTTGAGATGATTTACGATATGTGCCGCCTTGAACACGACGAATGGTGTGCAATGATTTTTTCTAACGTTAGGTAGGAAAGTACACCTACACCTTACATCCAGTGCCTGCTGTCTTTGAAACGTCAATTAATGAGCACAGCAGTAATGCAGCGTCTGGCACGAACGCAGTGACCGAACCTCGCGACTGGTACCAACATTGTTCATTCAAACAATTCCTTTTCCTGAAGAGCTGAGCCTTGAACCTGCTGGCACAGGCTACCCACCAGATTTTCTTCCCGAAAACAAAACAATTCCCAGGAACCACGCGGAAAACACCTAACCTCCGTCGCCCCTCCACGTCCCCAATATCCCCACGCGACGCCGTCAGGCTCATAGACCAGCGATACCGTGCATTCACGCTTCGCCGGGGTCCGCAGCTCACGTTTGAGTCGCGACAGTGCGGTTCAGTGGTCGTCACAACAAATTTCTGACTGTCCGTAATATTATGGCCCTGGCCCCTGTCCTGAATGGCCCCTGTTCGGCGTACACATATCTGTGGTCTTATTTGCCATTTCCTAGAATGTTTTCAAAGATGGTTATGGAATCAGAAAAACCTAACATTTTTGAAATTCTCAGCATAACTTTGCGCGGAATATCCCGGTGAGACAATTTTTAAAGAATTTCTATGTTCCGTTCACTCCCACAACACGGTTGCCGCCCGCCAACTGAGCGGTATTGACGGAAAACGCGGCTTCTGTCACATAGACGCAGCTATCTGCCATAGTGACAGGGGTGTCATTTCCGAATGATGTGGGGGCTCTCTATACTTGGGCTGCTGAATCCAACATTGAGGAGAAAGTGCATAAATATATTCCTCTCAGCTCATTCTGCGAAACTCCACCTCTGCAGACTGGTCAGATGCTCGGCGTGCTAAATCAGCTACAGGGGCAAGCCTCGCATCTTACACCAAATTTTCTAAATCAGGCATGTCTGCTGAACCCAAAACCTACGATTGGAGTTTGCTGCGATTGTAAAATAGTGTACAGCTCACAGCAACAGACAAAAGCAAATCACTAGCTGGAGGGCATCAAGTAATGGCGAGCTACGGGTTCAATGACTGATAAACCTCCCATTATTTGTTACTTGGCATCATCTACACCATAGCAGTGAGGTCGGTTGAGCGACGGAGTCTGCGATATGCCATTCTTTGCATGGTCAGCTCACGCAACGGCACGCACCAGGCGTAATATCTACACATGGCTCGCCTCCCCTCGCCCCAGTCCGTTGGTCGAGCTTCCTGTGCATTATTCATACGGTGGTGGAGAGGCTGTCTGCGTCTACGTTCACAATCACATGATTCGGCGAAATGCTGTGCACCATCCCTGTCGCCGAGAGAACGATTCCATGGTCATCTGGACCTGTTCTTCGCGAAAGACTCCACCCAAATGTCATTATCAGTCCGGCGTGTATCTATTATCACAAGAGGAAGAGGTAGCAAACCATGGTGTAGAAAACCACTACATTCCATGCCAAACGTAAACACGTCGCATCCACGCCGTGCAACAAACGCGAAACAGTCTCAGTGGTTGCGTAGGCTGGGCACATGTAAGTGTGAGCCAAACTGCGTTAGTGGTACGCGGCTGACGGTTGAGATCATGGGACCTGCGCGATATGCCGCCGGACTACAGGACGCCGCCGTCGGACCGATGGCGTAGCGCAGACAAGACAATCACCGCACACAACACACCCAGGCAACGAAGGACAGCACAGGGCAGTCAGGTGTGAAAGGTCGCGGTAAGCACCCGCATCCTGCTTACAAGTAGCCGGCCGAAATATCACAACTCTGCCTCACATATGAGTTCCTACACTTCGCTCGGCCTGGCAAGTGTACACATCACAAAATCACAGTGTTTCGTGGGCGTTATAAAACGCTGCGAGTGCTACGTCATTCCGCAAACACGGTGAGTAAAAACAGTAGTTCTTATAAAAATTTCTAACCACATGGGCATATCTCAATACTGGGTTTTGCGTAATATATGATCGACTGCTACAATTAAATCTAAAGAGAGCGCATACGAGCATTCCTGGATGAATATTTGAATTAATGCACCACAAAGACTACTCTTGGCCACCTTGACCCTGTCCAATGCTTCCGAGCATATCCCTGTGATCCGACCCTGTTCACCAGGTTGCGACTGGTTCACAACCTCCACTGCTTCATCCGCAACCGAAGCATAATTACAAGATCATCTGCCAAACCAGCCACACCGCCACGCAGAACTGCTGGCTACAGACCGGGTCGCCGCCGTGACCAACAACGCACCCGTCCATTGGTCCCAGGCGCAACTCCTGTAGCTGATTGCCGCCCACACTCTTCCCACTTCCTTCTCACATGACTAGCGCCACCCACTGGCTCCGCAATTCCTCGCCCGCGCACGCGGCCTCTGCTCGGTTACACATCCTGCGCGGCGCGGCGCCGCCGACCGCCGGCGCAGCGGCGGTGCAACGCGCGCAGCAACCGCTGCAGCTGTGCGTGCAGCAGCGTGGCCAGGAGCAGCAGCGCCAGCAGCGCAGTAGCCGCGCGCAGCCACCTCCGGTGCCGCTCCCAGACCCGCAGTTCGGCCACGTGCTGAAACCGATTGCGGTAGTTAGCGGGCAGCTCGAACTGCGACGGCCGCGGCAGCAGCGCCTCCAGGAAGTCCACAAGCAGCGCGTACACCAGCCGCAGCTCGGCCGGCGGCGCCGCGCCCACGTTGTTGTTGAGGCAGAGGAAGCGGCGCGGCGCACGCCGCACTGCGTCCAGCTCGGCCACCAGGTGGCTAGCGTTGCCACGCACCATCGTGAACGTCACGTCGTCAGCGGGCAGCACGCGGTGCGGAAAGCGCGGACGGCCGCCCAGCGCGCGCTCCAGCTCCTCCGCCAGCTCGCCGCAGGCCAGCACGGCAGCGCGACTGACGGTGGGCAGGTCCGAGTCCAAGTAGCGCTCGCCGGGCGGTGTGCTCAGCTCGGGCTCCGGCGGCGCGCGGCGCGCGCAGTCGCGCAGCAGCGCCCACGTGCGCTCCATGTCGCGCAGCGTCAGCGGCAGCGGGCGCAGGCGCGTCATCAGCGTGCGCACCTCGCGGTCCGACCACGTGCCCGAGCCGTCTGTGTCCAGCTCGTCGAAGATCTGGCCGGCCGGCGCGCGCACGCGCTCCGACATCAGGTAGTAGAAGTAGGCAAACGCGAACTGCATGTCGGTGGGCGAGCGCACGCGCGCCGCCGACGTCCGCACGAACTCGTCGGCGAACGCCGCCTGCAGCTCGGCGACGATGGCGCGCTCAAGCATGTGCGGCATGTGCGCCACGGCGCGCCTCTGCTCCGCGCCGTAGCGGCGCGTGTACAGCCGATTGACGTGCAGCAGGCTGGCCCCGTACGTGTCGAGCGCGCGGCGGCCCGAGGACGAGGCGTCGCCGGGCTCCGGGTCCGGCGCCCTGCGTCCGGTGGATGCGCCGCCGGCGGGGTGTACGGTGGGTGCGTCACTGCTTGCCGGGCGGCCTGCCGGCTCCACGGCGAGCAAACGCCGGCTTACTCGCTCACTGGCTGAAGTATTGCCAACGGGCTCGGGATTCGACGGCCGCCAGCTCGTGATGTTGGATGGCACACCGACCGCGCGAACCAATAGTTCCAGTCGCCGCCGCAGGAGACCGCTACGGTCGGGAAGTCGCCGCTCGGCCGCGCGCAGCCGCCGCTCGAGCTCGGCGTCCCACACGCCCGAAGCATTGAGCAGCCGGCCCAGCCGCGCCACCTCCACCGCCAGGTCGCCACCGCCTCCGCCGGCGTCCGCCGACGAGACGCGCGCCTCCAGCAGCCGCTCGGCAGCGGCGCCGCTCTCGCCCAGTGCCGCAGCGCTGACAAACAGCGGCAGCCGCTCCAGCGTCGTGTTGGCGCGGCGCAGCAGCGTCAGCACGCCCAGCCGCTGGTTCAGCACGAGTCCGCGCACAGCCAGCCGCGGCGGGAATGTCACGCCCGTGAGGCGCATGCGCGCCATCAGCGCGCTCACGTTCCAGAACGCGGCCAGCGCGCCGGCCGGCAGCATGTACTCGTCGCCGTCGCGCAGCGGGCCGAGTGGCGCCATCTGCGCGAACGCGGCGGCGCCGCAGTCGCCCAGGTCGTGCGCACACGCGGCCACGTCGCACATCTTGTCGCAGAAGCGGTCGCCCAGCCACGAGTCGCCGCAGCCGGTGGCGCAGGCGTCCTCGTCGTCGGGCGGCAGCAGCGCGTCGCCGTCGGCGTCGGCGGGCGTCGACGGCGCGTCGCCGTCGGTGCGCGGCTCTGGCGCGCCGTCGGCGCAGTCGCCGCCGTCCCAGTCGCACAGCAGCGTGTTGCAGGCAGCGTCGCAGTGGCCGTCGCGCAGCCAGAGGCTGGCGCAGCCGGTGGCGCAGTCGGGCAGCCGCCAGGCGAGGCGCACGCTGTAGCCGTCGCCGGACGTGTAAAAGTCCTCTGGCCAGACGGGCCGGCCCAGCAGCACGTCGTCGTTGAAGTAGAGGAAGCGCTCCGACAGTCCGGTGATGCGGTGGAGGTGCGCCTCGATCGCCGGGCTCGAGAACGTGGGCAGGTGCGACGCGTCCGGAAAGATCTCCTCGTGCGTGACGAGCGTGAGGCGCGCGCTGTCCAGCGCCAGCCAGTCGGGGATCTGGCCGTTCGTGACGAGGTACACGCGCCGCACCCAGGGCGCGAAGCGCTCCAGGGAGCGCAGCGAGTAGCGCAGCTCCTGGCTGTCGGCGAAGCGGCTGGGTGCCACCGCGTCGCCGGCCGGTGACGTCAGCTGCAGCACGAGTCGCGCCCGCCGCACGGTCGCCGGCTGACCGCTGACGGTCACGTTCGCCAGCGCCACCAACCGGCCCTCGGCGGTGGGGTCGGCCAGTCGCAAGACGGCGGCGCTCCCATCCGCGCGGCGCGCCACGACGGCCGGCGGCGCCGGCTGGGCCAGCGCGGCGCCCAGCCGCGCCGGCTCCAGCGCCGCCGCCGGCGCGTCCACCAGCAGCACGTGCCCGGCGGCCGGCGTGCTGAGCGGCGCCCGCTCTTCAGACGTCCAAAACGTCTGGAACAGCGTGAAGTTGTCGTTGTTGATGCTGAAGTCGACTCCGCGCCGCAGCACCCCACGCGCTTCCTCCGCCGAGCCGAAGCGCATTACGGTGGCCGGGAGCTCCAGCAGCGGCGAAGGCGCCATCTCCAGCGGCACAACGCCCGGCAGGAAGTACTTGAGGTCGGCCAGGACGAGGCGGCGCGGCAACGGTGGCACCACTGTCAGCTGAGCAGCAGGCATGCAGTCTGCCAGGTGGCAGTCATCGTGCCAGCTGCCCGGCACCGGCCTCCGCAGCGCCGCCTCGGCCGCAGTGCAGCCGCTCCTGGAACTCCGGATCGGAGCCATTCACCCATGTGTAGACCACATCAATGGGCTGGTCCAGGCACGGCCGGTCAGGTAGTGGATGGCCCAGCAGGTTGTCCGAACAGTACTTTTCTGCTGGACACTGACTCCAGGGCAGCAGCAGGAGTTCACCCACCACCAGAGACACCAGCCAAAGGACCATGATAATGCTGACAACAATGCATGATGAGTGTTTGATGGCTAGTGAGTCATAAAAGAATTTCTGTATGATTTTGCTTGTGTGTAATCTTGCCATGAACACTGCTCAGGTAGGCTCTTGCCAGTCTTCACTGACTGAAATATGTATTTGCTGAAAATCTTCTTTGATCCTTGCATGGACCTATCTCATCAAGCATTATATATTCACCATTGCAGAGATTATCCTTGTTGGTCAGCTCATTGTAATCTTTGGTCAAGAACCCACCAACCTGGTCTGAAACAACACCACAGTGTAAGTGTCTACCCCTCTGAAAGCACACCAACACCTGTGATATTGCCAAAACTATCAAGGCATATCATTCTATTTTTATATTGGGTAATTTGCCAGATTACTTCAACAGTTTCACCCAATAGCTCAGCCCAGCAAACGCAGAATACGTAAGAACGTAAAAGCCCGCAAAAACGGGTGGCTTTACCCCATGTGTCACAAGCACAATATATGCAACAGCTTCAACTCATCCGCGCATGAACATTTATTTCCTTTGCATACTCCGAATCTGTTTACAAAAGAGATCAATATCACATTAATAATGCATATGAGCGATCTGGCACTTTTCATTTAGTTCCCGGTTTAGCAACGGCCTTAGGGCCACCAAAGCAGAAATGACAACTGAAAGTTGCAGATCGCCAACGAGATAAATTTGTGGCCAGCGCGACTCAATAACAAGGGTGTTATTTATCAACACACGGACAACCAACAGTACCCTGCTCAGTCGATGCCGCGGCGCTTACACGGTCCCACATTTTACCGCAACTGCGCGTTAACTGTCGACAGAAGTCAAAAGAAAGAAGCTAGTATAATAAAATGTCCTAGAACTGCATTCACCTGCCAACCATCAAGCTTTGATATCATAGGCGGATCCTGGGGGGTCTTGGCCCCCCAAAAACTCAGAGAGTATGTTTTGGCTCCCAAAACATTTCCAAAACTTCATAAAAGTTTCGTCTACTTGCCGTCAGTTATCACCATTTGCAATAAACTCCATCTGACCAGTTGACTCTTGAAAGTAATACCTTACGTTACGAGCTTTGTAAACATGCATACTGTATGTAGAATATTCAAAAGCATTTCGGTGCTTGAATAGTGTTCCTACTAGGTACTTGCAAGAGGCACCATGCACTGGACCTCGGATCCCACACCAGCCAGCTGGCGACGAACGGTTGCCCCCCCCCCAAAAAAACCGGCTATATCCGCCCTGTTTGATATAAACCTGTGTGGTGGTTTTCGTCGTACCTACCACTCACATCACACTTAAACTTCACGAAAATATTTTTGTTTTTTACTTCAGGTGGACTTTTTTGGCCTGACCACCAGCGCAGGCAGAACGGGGGGGAGGGGGGGGGGGGCGGCGCACATACGACACGTGCAGACAGGAGCGGATGCAGAAGGGGGGCTACAGGGTCATGCCCCTTGCAGAGGCGGATCTAGCCTGGAGACTCGCGAGAGGCACCATGCACTGGACCTCGGATCCCACACCAGCCAGCTGGCGACGAACGGTTGCCGCCCCCCCCCCCAAAAAAAAAAACTCCAGGCTAGATCCGCCTCTGCAAGGGGCATGACCCTGTAGCCCCCCTTCTGCATCCGCTCCTGTCTGCACGTGTCATATGTGCGCCCCCCCCCCCCCCCCGTTCTGCCTGCGCTGGTGGTCAGGCCAAAAAAGTCCACCTGAAGTAAAAAACAAAAATATTTTCGTGAAGTTTAAGTGTGATGTGAGTGGTAGGTACGACGAAAACCACCACACAGGTTTATATCAAACAGGGCGGATATAGCCGGTTTTTTTGGGGGGGCAACCGTTCATCGCCAGCTGGCTGGTGTGGGATCCGAGGTCCAGTGCATGGTGCCTCTCGCGAGTACCTAGTAGGGACACCATTCAACACCGAAAAAAGCACCGAAATGCTTTTGAATCTTAAACAGAAGTTAAAACAAAACAGTTCAAACATTTAAAGTTAAAACAGACGGTAAGTAGACGAAACTTTAATGAAGATCTGGGAATGTTTGGGGGGGGGGGGGCAAGGCATACTCTCAGAGGTTTTGGGGGTGGGCCATGGCCCCGTGCCCCCCCCCCCCCCCCTCCCCGCCCAGGATCCGCCTATGCCCCCTTGGGCCTGAAGAAGCTCAAAGGCTTTTAAGAAGCCCAACGCCGGCCGAAAAAAATGCATTTTAACACAGAACGCAACAAAATTGGACATATTTATGCTTCCCGTCGTCAAGCAGTAGCCGCAAGCGAAGGTGAATGCCCTACGACGAGACAATAATCATTCTGTACTGATTGAGAGAGTCATGCCTGGGACATAACAAGACTTATTGCGCTGTCCAGAGACCCTATGCTGTTTCGGAGAGACCTATATGCCAACCTGCAGGATCAATCCGATCGCTAAGGAGCTGTACTATCTTTCTTTGCATTTGTCCAGAGGGCCCAGGGTTGTTGCTGAGGCTCCTCCCACTACCGTGCCGCGGCGCCCTTGTCAATCAGAGGCCTTCTACGGATTATTCCCTTGCCTGGAAGCCTTCGTACGCTAAAGCCGAGGGTCCCATACGATAATCTGCCGGGATATTTTCGGTTGGTCTAGGGCACTTCACGTTGGTCTCGGTTGACGTACCGACACACTCACGAAATGCTCATCGGCCCTTTGCCTCAGACTACGGCCCTTCTAATTCTCTTCACTTGCTTAAGGCCCTACGTTCTTGCCACGGCCTATCTGTGAACCGGCTTGGGTGCACTCGATCGTTTGGGGCCCCCATATTGCATCTTGGTTATTTCCTATTTGACGTGGGGACCCTGCGCACTTGTTGGACCCCTTCTGTTTGCCTCCTTGGCCACACTGGATTTTTTGAAGGCCCTGCACATTGGGTTCTTGAATGCAGCGCCCTGCACTTCTGTCGAGGGTTTTCTGATAGCCCGCTCGGGTACACTCAATCTTTCGAGCCCTCCACACTAGATCTTGGATGCTTCTTACTTGAATGGAGGGCCCTACCCTCTTGTCGGGGGTCTATTTGGTGACCTGCTGGGGCACATTCCGTTGTTCGGGGCCCTCTTATTTGGGCATTGGGTGCTCCCTATTTGAATGGAGGGGCCTACGCCCTTGTCGGGGGTCCGACTTGTTAGCCTGCTCTCGCGTACTCTACCGTTCAGGGGCCGCCTACATTGTGTCGTGGGCAATTCTTACTGGAGTGGAGGGCCGTGTGCTCTTGTCGGGGGCCTTATCTGTTGACCTGCTCGGGTACACTCGGTCGTTCAGGAGCCCACCATTTGAGTTTGAAGTACTATTTATTTGAATGGATGGCTCCATGTTCTTGGTAGGACCTCATCTATCAAGCTGCTCAGGCTGGTGGCGGATACAGAGGGAGAGGGGAAAGGCACGGGATCATACCCTCCTCATGTGCCGAGGGGACCCATAGGCTTCAAAGGGGCCCATAACTGGCCGAACGGCTGCAGTTTTCCAACACAGAACAGAACAAAATTACACGTTTGGGGCCAAAGACGACCAAGAACAGTTGTGAGCGAAAGTGAAGTGCCCATGAGCAGATGTTTATTCATTTATGGAATCGACCAATGTAACAAATTACATCAAAAGGTTTGAGCATGCGCGCCCGCAATCTCGGGAACAAGGAGAGCGATGGCCTGGGTTACAGCTTCCGTAAAAACGGACGGCGTTAGTCATTTCAAGTGACAGCAGGCGGCGGGCGCCGCCCGTGAGGATGGCCATTGTGAAATGATGGTTCCTAATGTTGGTCAAAATCAATTCACACCGCTCAAAGATTAGACTAGGCGTACCTTTTCCATTTTTGAGGATACTCGTTGGACAGATTAACAGTTACGGCAACAAAAAAGAGACATTCTGTCTTTTCTCTTCCAGCATCACCACCAGATTCCAGCGCCACCTTGCGGTGCAGTAAATGCCAGCATGTGGTTATTTTCAATATAAAGGTCGCACAGGTGAAATATGCGCCTGGACTGCCCAGAAAATATTTGACGACCTGGAGCGTCCAAAAGTCCTTTTACAAACACCATCATTTCCGTCCTAGCCTTTGGACACGGCTCAGTATTAGCCGCCAAGCCGACGCTGCGAGGGCCAAGGACACTGCAAGGCCTGGGGTTCATGTTTTTTGTTGCTAAGATTTGCGAGCGCACATGTTCAAAACTACATTACCTAATTTTCATCACCAACTTATTCTGACTAAATATTAACATTTCCAAACTAAAATGGTTTGGCTATGTTAACTGCAAAGGGCTGGCTCATTTCGGTCTACACTCTAAATTTGCGGGGTCCCTAATATGCCTGAAGAGCCCAGATACAAATTCTGACAAAGTTTCTTAGTTATATCGGATTAGAAAGCCAATTGAACCATGGTGAAGTTAAGAGCACCGGAAATTTATTGTATGTCGTTGTTAAAAGTACCATTTCTTTAGTTTATTGACTATGAAATTCAGGTAGAAGTTAATCTCGCGATACCTTCTGGATTCTTTCCTTCTCTACATATAGAAGATAGGAGATAGAAAATACCGAAGAAAAGCATGACTTATTAAAATGTGCCTTTTCAGCGATTTCTTCTCGGGGGTGAGGGCTTTCAGTATCAGTGGAGCCCTTTGTCAACCCTGTGTCGCTTTCCTTGCCAAGCACCTGGCTGCGCGCCTGGCACTGACACTTATGTTTGATCGCCTGTTTAGCCCGATGCACCCTTAGCTACCATCCGTAAACACAGCTCCGGCATCTTGGCCGGCAAACCTGTCAGATCTGAAGCATTATCTGGCCTGGACATGCACTGCGCTGGCTGCCTTCCTGATTCTGTCACAGATGCAGGACTAGCTGCATAGCCGCGCTCTGCAACTATGCGCAAACAACACCAAAACACAAAAAAACTCTGAACACTGCAGCAAAAGGCTATTTACGGGCGTAAGGACTTGATCACGCGTCACATCACCCTTACAAGTTTAACCTTCACAAGTCAGTTCATGGGTCGTCAGTCGCAGATTTGGTAAGCTGCTGTCCAAGGTCGCCGCGCGGGGAAGTCGAGGGGTCCTGGCCAGAGAGTTCTGCGCCGATGTAAAGACATTAAGACACAGACAAGACACAGACAGGACAAGGACACAAGACACAGGATGATCATTTGCTCGCTCCTCGGTCCAGGGTCGAAATGTATTAACGACGCGTTCGTTAACGACGGCTGCCCCCTTCAGCGCGCTGTTCCCTGGGTTACAGCCGCTTCCTGTGCTTCCGTTTAGACGCGCACTGAAACGTTCCCCACACACTACGCCAGTCGTTGACCTTGTGACAGGTGTAAGCCTCCTACGGTATGCATGTCTGCCTGATCTTTATCCACCGTCAATGCATGCAGAATTTGACCATGTCAGGGGCCGATACCTTCTGCTTAAATATTGCTGACAATGCGACAGCACTTAACACCCGGGCTAGAACAGGATTGAAAGGATAAGCCCAGTCATGTAAAAACAACGGCATTCTGCAATGGCTTCAGCTAAGAAGATTTCTCCAGACCGTTAACGGCGGCACGTCGACACCGAGTCCGGTTCATTATGCTAACGGGATGTATCGTCAACGTGCGGCTTTTTAGTTCTCTTTTTTTGTCACGACTTCCTTACGCCATCAAGTGGTTTTGTAGAACACGGGACATTTTTGCCTTCATGACGTCGTGTGCAAGCCAACGTGGTTTGTTGACTACAGAATACAGTGGAGGGGGGCTCCGTGTCAACTGCGGATAAGCCGACTGACAGTTTGTGAGCATGATTCGGTGGTAGTACCCTTGTGAACGTGAATTCATTATTTGAACCGGCTTCATCTTGAATGGATACCTGCATGCTTGCTAAGTCAGACTCTTCACGTTTGGGTATCATTTACAGGTTGGGCAGGTGTCCAATTGCAGCACTAGGTGTCGGGTAAGGTGGAGAAACTTAGCTCACTTGCGAAGCGTCCGGTTTGAAATATTAAGCGGGCTCATTGCGCGAGAGAAAGACGCGTCATTTCTTTAAAAATAGCGAACCCTTTAAACGAATGGATTTCTGGGATCAGAGCTCACGCTAAGCAGTGTCTGCTGTGTTGTGTGATCCTTCTATTTGATTCCGCTATTCCAAGTCAACGCCAGAATTTAGTGACGGAGGTCCAGCGCCCCGCAATGCTCGGCACGGTCCGTCCTGCTCTTTGGCGTCGCCTAACCTTCAACGCGGCCGCTGCCACCAGGCCATGGGCCGGGTGCGGTCAGCGATCCATACCTGTTAAGGGCATGCTTCGTATTGTACGGGTTCCGTCTCTGAGAATCAGATAGACTGCCCCGCCAGACTTTGAAATGATTCCTGAAGTTTGTCGGGCCTGCTGTATGGCTAGCGACCAGGAGATGTCCATTTTTGTAAAGGGCGCAGTGGTATGTTGAGTGTCCACACCATGTACATTGGTTTACCGTGGAATGCTATAGCTTTCGGTGGCTTGCCAGCTGTGGTCATGAAACCCCGCTCCAAGGTGCCAATATGTTTTTTTTTTTGCTTGCGCACAGCGGACTTAAGGCGCACCGAATAACTGTCAAACCCTCAAAATCATGAACCTTTAGAATTTTGATGCAATACCTGTAATTACCAGACTCGTGTTCGATTTCGGATGTGGGCAGAATCATCCGACTCGACTAGGGAATTAACATCGGCTCAATCGGAGTCGATGCCGGGTTTCAGGTATCTCTCCTTGACTCGGAAGCGACTC
>NW_023596420.1:40561120-40613063 GCF_011947565.3 Pollicipes pollicipes | reverse complement strand
TATGTGCGTGTGCCTAAACTTTACTACGATCATTGTCCGTTTTCACTCCGTAGAATGGGCGGATCTGTCGATCGATTGATCACGTATCTGCAACAAGCCTGCGTAGTCTGCTGGGTGGCCGAAGGTGGAGCCTCGGACTTGCACCCCTCGGAACAGACCTTTGTCCTTCCCAGCCTGCGTGAATGTTACACCAGTATCGTATGAGTGAGTTACTTTCCCGGGTAGGCACTAGCGGCCAATCATATGCTGCCTTTGGCTACCGCCATTATTTTGCCTCCCCTTGCTTATTTTCAATATTGGCCAACATAGACTGCTGGTGGGCTTGACAATCTCAGTGTTTAATTTTGTTTTTACTGCCACCTCTTAGAAAGGGGTGCTGCGACTTGCGTTTGTCATTTTTGCAGTGAACGTAAGGCTCAGTGTGTCGTCGGGCTAGTGGGACAGAGCACTCCTGTTCGCCCGTTAAGGGGGTGGCGGTTACGAGAAAAAAGCTTTATATCGGGCTGCACGCAGTTGAGGTGATGGTGCGTCCTCCAGAGGTGAGAGGGTAGGGGCAAGCACGATTTTGCACGTTATCTTTCACTTATATTTTACATTTTATAACTAATTTGCAGATTTAAAAAACGTTGGGAATGGCCCACTCCCGCCAATGATTTTCCTCGTCGGTCCGCTACATGGTGTATACCACGCCCTGAGTAAGAAGTCGTAAAAATATACAAATATATAACAAATCACGCGCACGCAATACGCCACCGCATACATATAAGCAACTACAGAAAAGGTGAACTCGTATTACTTTGACTGTTTCACTGATCGTGTTCATCGCCCGGGGGAAAGGCATGAGTCAGACTCCAAGCACAAAGGACCGTCCACTGCTGGACAGTAATCCAGCCCAGTGTATCCCGCACGCCTGAGAACACGCCTTCAAGGGCAACATTTCCTTTGACCAACCCAACCACGGCCTGTGAGTCTGCACTCAAAACCGACCACTGCCACGTTTGTTATAAGTGTATTCACCAGTTGCCCAACCGTTTGCATTTCTTACCACGTAAGTTAGAACTTATGAGAGCTCCGTGACAGTCCTCACCCAGACCCGCTCTGTGCGATACCAATCACAAAAAACAACTATGAATGAAGCTGGTTACGACAGAAAGAACGGCAAGCAGTGCCACTTTGAGTTATTTCTCACAGTGCCTGTGTGACATTTTGCGAACGTCTTACGCCCATAGCCACACCCATTCCCATCATTTTCCCAAAATTTGCAAGCAACCCAGCCCGCTGCCCCTACCATGTGGGTATCCATTGCTTTACACAAACAGCGAAAGCCTGAAGGTCTTAGACACGATTTGTCTTGTGGCCAAAGAAAACGGAACAAAAACAGCCTAGCCTTGAAGCCAAACACGTCCGCATTTTGTCCCCAAAAATTGTCTTTACCCGCTACCACGTGCTGCAAAGCCTTAACGCGCCTGTCAAACAACGGCATCTATCGCAGGTTTGGTGATGATACGCTGAGCATGGCATGCGTCGGTGCATGCGCGTAAGGCCGGCAAGCACACCTATGGCTGACGGCATCAATGGCGCTGTTCCATGAATCAAAGGTAAAAATTCGAATGTTGAAAGTCTAGCCCATTTGTGAAAAGAACAGCCCAAAGTTCGGTGTCCTTAAATGTGACAGTTGAAGGGTTGCCCAATGGTTTTCAAAGGCGATGAGTCGGGTTTCTTACGGGAAAGCGAAGCACATCGTCGAGCGTCCGTATATGGAGCGCCAGCGACTGCAGAGGTCATGTTAGCACTCAGGGATGGTGGGTCAGCCTGGCTGAGTTTTGTTTCTGTTGACCCTGAGGGCATTACGCAGCACTATTTCTCCAGAGAAGTGAACGACCTCTCCTTTCTTGCGATAAGTACTGAGTGGTTGCTCTTGTGGACCAAGTGTTATCGCCCGTCTGCTCTCCGAGTGCTGTTCGACATCCGATGCAGCAGAAACTTGTAATACTTAGTCGTCAGCAAAGACACCACACAGGAGAGCCCCGGGCCCGAGTCCTAAGAGAAACTCATCTCATTCGGGCGCGGGTGGGTGGAATGCAATTTACTGGAGCCCCCCCCCCCCCCCCTTGGAAACTCATTTTAGTGTGTCCACTGGGTTAAGCGACAAACCGCGCAGCGTCAACACCTCGTACCTGAAACCTCCGTAGCATAATTCGGCGGTCAGTGCTGTCAACACATGCACCTCAATTAAATGGATTGTTTCACATTTGAAGATCTTGAAGCAAGAATCAGATATGATGAATCAAGCTCACTTATAATTGGTATACTTTTTAAGTGGAAAAGACTGTCTTAGACAGCACAATTATCTGTTTAGTAGATATGCTTCTCAATGCGTCATGGTTTGATTGCATCATCGTACCTTGCACAACGCTGATTAAGAGCCAACTGACAGCCGTTATATCTGGAAATCGCGCTTATGAACGCTAGATATTAAGGCCTCAGCAATTATATGATTTTTGACCTTGATCGCCGCATGGATTATGGAATGGCAGGCTTTGGATGACGTTATTATGACATACTGAATGCCAAGGTAACCTTGAAGTACTCTCCCCGATGTACTTTTCCCCGTTTCCGCGGGCGTATAGCTCATAAACTAGACGGGACTCAAGTCTTAAGAAGGGCAGAATTGTAAACAGCACGGAAAAGTCTTCAAATAGCTATTTCATTTCAAAACCCCATATAACGTGGGATACTCTCTTTAACCGAATGCAAGAAGACCAGCGACCATCGCCACTCACTGGCAGCAGAAGGGTTGTGGTCAGCGATTATGTGCGCGCGCGATTTCCGAAGAGCGGCGAGGGGGCGGGGGTACGTTGTGCGGACAGCAGGACGGTCCTTGCCGCCCGGCGCCACCGTTGTGGAAATGACGGTGTGGTGGACCTGGGCACAAGTTCGAAGGGTCAGGTCCCTCAGTGATTTAGCAGATGGGATCGGTTATGATATGTTATGAAATTCATGGCTGGGAACCTATGTACTGAACACAACTTGGGTGCGTCGTAATTCAAAGGTCATGGAAGTTTAGGGTCTGCATAAACTTGTCTGTTAGACCCCTAGAACTTCCAATAGATCGTAAGCGTACATGCGGCATGTAAGCAGATATCTTGCATGTGCATGTTGAAATCGAGGCATTAAAAATAAATATAACATGAGATATAGGCGCGCGAAAGTCCTAAATCAACTACGACAGGCTTGCTTACTGTTGTGACACAAGTGATGTTGAACGTAGGCATAGATTCGCATTGCCAAACTAATGTTTAACATTGTAAAAAGACACGATGAGATGGTATGGTCTCGAGTGATCTTATTTCATTCAGTCTAAAAACGCTAGTTTTATTTTAGCCGAATTAGCGTAAACTGCGACTGCTTTAAACAGTTAAGCGCTTAAGAGTTTGCTAAGTCATTGAGCCATCACGTCATCCGTTTAAGTTTGCATGGCGATCTGTGCAAGCTTGCAGCCCACTTCCCCGCATCGGATTATTTAACGCAGTTCATCGACTGGCTATGTTGGCTGTTAGCCGGCATCAGTCACGTATACGAGGTCATACCAGGCCACCATTAGCTGTGTCAGGTCAACTGACGAGTTTTCCACTAAGATCATTGCTACGCTAATTTGTGATAAATCAGTGGATTTTACTGGTGCATTTCAAAACTATTGACGTAAATGTCATGTGGACCGGAAGTGGAGACAAACTGTAACTACTTAGATGAGGCGAACAGAAATACTGCCATGACTTGATCTAACCTTGACAGAGACTTCAAAATTGCAAGGCTGTGCGGCCGGAACCAATGCGGAAGACTAATAAAAACATATATAATAAACTAATATGCGCCCCAGAAGCTTCCGAAGCAGTCAAAATATGTTTTGGCGATTTGGGGGGCATTTTGGGCAACCTGTAATGCATCAGTCTTGCAAACGTTGAAGACCTGAGTGGGGCGGATGAGGGCTGTTGGTTGCCTTAAAAGCACTTAAAACAGTGCTCCGATCGGGCGATTAGATCCTGCGGCACCACAGGGGGGGGGGGGGGGGGGGGGGCGCATGGCACCACTACGTTTACCCCCGCTCCGTCACACGCGGTCGCGGTTGTCCAAATGCCCTAGACGATGTAAGGAAATATCCACGTCTATTAAAATGCGTGACAGTTGTTATGGGCATAAAAGCAAGCGAAGTTTAGTGACTTAATGATCGAATCATCCTGCTGCTGTTCGAAGAGCAGTTGATGCGGCGTGACAGCTACCATTGGTCTGTTACAGCGTTTTACCTGTACCAATGCCGAAACTTCCCCAAAATATTGAGGATGGAAGTGACATCGCTGAGTTCATCCTTTCTATGCGGCGCCAAAGTTCTCAGCTTGATTTTTGGGATTTGGAGGATGTGTGCATCCCCAATTGTCAATAAAGTTATACCCATGATACAGAGCCAAATGGCGAGCAGTTGCCTCGCGCATTTTATATAGACCTTCGAAGGTAGCAAAACCTGAAGCACCAGAGACAATTCGAGCCATCCGTGGAGTAAAGCAGTTGAAATGGGCTTATGTCTCCCAACGAGTCGTATCAACGCCCCACTTATTGCCACAGACCATGATTACCGAGGGTCGCGAACTCTGGCTGATGGTGATAACCTTCGCGCTACGGCACGGTCATCTAACAGCGCAAACTGACATCCAACCACGAGAACGTCTTATGCCATGGTGATAACCTTCGCACTACGGCACGGTCATCTAACATTACATACTGACATCCAGCCACGAGAACGCCTCATGTCAGGGAAGCGAGATACTGAGCCTGACTCATGGGTAATTCTATCTACTAAACCACCAGGAGCTCCGGCGCTCCAGTGTTGCCTACCCCATCACACATGCGTCACCATCCGCTGTGCCCTACGGCGCGGCACACCTGGGGTGCGGTGGAGATGGGGCTGGGATGCCCCTGGGGGGGGGGGGGGGGGGAAGGAGGGACTGACACCCCCTCTCACCGGGCGACCACAACGTCTCACCACAGACAGCCAGTACGGCATCGCATTCCAGCGGCGTTTTTCGAGCGTTGCTCATCCGATTGCAAAAAGGAGTCTATGCCCGGGATTAGCGCGAGGCGGCCGCCGTATAAAACGGTGCCGGCCGGTCGGTGCCATCACTCCACTCCCGGACCGCCTCCCAGACACCGCAGCCATGAAACTGGTAAGCCGCCGCCGACGGAGACAGAGGCACGAGTTGATTACGGGATATCGGTAGGAAGCTTAAACCGCTTTGAGAATGTAGCCAGAGTCTAACATCCATGAAAATCTGGACTCGGCCCAACAACGCCATTTACATCCCCGGTCATTTCTGTTAACTTTCACATCCGACCGCGGCACTAAACCTGGCCGTCTTCGGTTGCCTCGGCACCTTAAGAGGGGTCTATTCCACCGGAAACGATGGAAATATGCCACTTCGTTGAAGGCACGCCCAGGATTTGCGACCGAGGCTGTACCGCTAGGATTTACGGTCCTGGGAAATGCGGTGGAAGAGGGAGGTTACAAATTCTAGGACCGAGTCCAAGCCTCATTCACAGCACGTACGCACTAAGGACAGACTTAATACGCCACCAGCAATACTGGTGCGGGACCTAAAGTAGCGAAGGGTCATCATTGTTGGTTTGCCCTGGTGCTCAAAACAATCGCGTCAGCAACGTACTGTCACATATCCACTCGGCTACCCGCTGATCTCGTCCCTAAATTACTGTTGCTAAGTGCGGCATGTCATTGCCAGTGGTAGTCGATAACCATCTCATCGCAAATTACCTAAACTGTGTTTAAAAATGTCGCGGTGAAAACTGCACTCCATCCTTACTGTAAGTGAGGACTAAGGCCCAATTAGCACCAGGTCGCACCTCTGTATTTTAGTTGTCATTGTCAACTACATCAATTGAATCCAACAGTGAACATGAAGCCCCCCCAAAATAAATTCACTGCATTTCATTTGCTAAGGTTCCACAACTTGTCCAGTTGTGCCTCGGCAGCGACTTTGGCACCAGACGGATAAGTCTGCGCTCCTCACGGCCTTGATGCGACTTCCCGCGCAACCGGTTCACTTTCATTCCTCTGATCCAGGGCATCAGCGCCCAGATCGCTGCCGCGGGAACTAATCTCATTGCGCTGACCCGTACCGGTCATACCGCTGTTATAGTTGCAACCCTTCTTAACCACTGCATTTCTTGAGCGCACGGCTTAAGTGTCCCCACCCGGTGAACCACCCTGACGTGCCACGTGACCTCCCTCTGAGCGTCTCTCTTGACCCCCTCGTGACCGTTTCCCGCGACCTCCCTCTGAGCGTCTTCCGTGACCTCACTCTGAGAATCTCCCAGGACCTCCCTCTGGGCGTCTTCCGTGACCTCACTCTGAGAATCTCCCAGGACCTCCCTTTGAGCGTCTCCCGTGGCCGTCTCCCGGACCAGGTCTTCTGTATCCGCGCTCCAACCGTCCTCCTACACTGTGCGCTGCTCCCCTCACGTCACCTCCCTCTGACTTTTTCTTGTGGCCGTCTTCTCGCAGTCTTAGGTGATTAGTTTCTGGCCGTCTTCGTGACTGCCCTCTGACCGTGGTCGTCCTCCAACTGCTTCCGTAGCCTTCCTCTGACCGTCTCCGTGACCGCCCTCTGATCGTCTCTCGCTCCGGCAGTCGCTGATCGTTCTGCTGGCGTGCGCTGCCGCCGCCGCCGCCCAAGAATCCCTGGAGCTCCCCGTCCAAGACGCCCCGGAGCCCGAGATCGTTGCCGTCGTCCAGGAGCCCAGCGTCTTCGTCACCGACGAGAGCCAGGCCGAGATCCTGAGCAGCGACTTCGTGCGCGACGAAGAGGGTGGCTACCAGTCTGCCATCGTCACCAGCAACAACATCGAGCAGACGGCCAGCGGCAAGACCACGCCCGGTGCCGAGCCGGAGACGGGCACCATCAGCATGAGGGGCGAGTACTCGTACATAGCCCCCGACGGCCAGAAGATCAAGGTGGTCTGGTACGCCGACGAGACGGGCTACCACGCCCAGTCGGACTCCATCCCCGTGGCGCCACCGGCGCAGTTCTAGGTCAGGGGTCGGCTCGCCCGCATCACCGGCAGCGTTAGCTCGTTCCCGGTCCGGGGTCGGTGAACTGGAGTCTACCTGGCGCCCCGCGCCCCGGGCTGCCAGGTCTCATCTTAGCTCACGAAAGCAGCAGCGCGGCAGGCGGCGCCGGAAATGCTAGCTGCTGGACTGGCACGTGACATTTGGCTTGCGTTGGGTGACACGGAAAGTCCATCCATTCGGCGTGCCTCTCTCTCATTCAAACGCTGGTGTCCAAACTTCGCCTGGCTCGCGGTCGTCGTCAACTATCTTTCATTCCGTGGCGATACTCGCACGTATGCATGCTTGTCCGAATACATATCATCTTCGTAAACGTTTGCCTTGACGTTCGAACTACCCTCGCCATTCGACGCACTCTCTTCCTGCCGCTCGGCGAAGGCCGACCGGCGCATTCTTCGTCCGAGCGTGCACGACTCGCAAACCCACACAGGTTGCCGGGGCGCCTCGGCATCAGCTCAACGGCTGGCGATGAGAATGGCTGACACCGCATGATGCCTTAACAAGCCGAGGCATGCAACACATAAGCATGTTTAAACCGTTAAAATCTGCAAGAGACCGGAGCTGCCAGCGCTTCTCGCGTCTGAGCCGAAGGGGCTCATTGCTGGCCGAAAGGGCTTTAATTCCAGCCAAAGCGGAACGATACAGAACCATGGACCGTTAGACCTTGAGACGGTCATTCCAACGGCAGATTCACTTCAGTTCCCAGTATGTAGTTGACTCGCATGCAGCGGTTTGGTGCTTGACCAGGATGTCTTAGAGTGAACGAGTGCATGAACCATTGAAACTGCATTTCACGTTTGCGCGTATGAGCAATAGATGATTAAACTACCCCGGAATGCGTTCGAAAGTCGCTGGAGAATGAGCTTTCAGTGCGGCCGATTGTTCGCGTTACGGTAAGATGCTATCTCGCAATTTAGAATTGCGTAGAGCACTGCCCTGCTCATGTTGACTGCAGCTACGTATCACCCAGAGTGGAGCACCGGACTCTCCCTGCACGCCGCAGGGAGACTCCAGCGGGCGAGTTTGTGCAGTGTGCTCGAAAGCACCGCCACTTCAGCGTGTGCCGCTGTTTGCCTCTGTCCCGGTGCAAGAAGACCACAAGCTCCCGAATGGTACACCAAACTCCCAGTCTCTCATTTAGAGCACCAAGCTCCCAACTCCCAATCAGTGCACTAAGCTCCCAAACCCCCAAGTAGGCACCAAGATCTCAAGCTCCCAATTAGCGCACGAAGCTCCCAAGCTTTCAGTCAGTGGACCAAGCGCCCAAACTCCCAATTAGGCACCAAGATCTCAAACTCCCAATTAGCGCACGAAGCTCCCAAGCTCCAAATCAGTGCACTAAGCTCCAAAACTCCTAATCAGCGCAGCAAGCTCCCAATTAGTGCACCAAGCCCCCAAGCTCCCAGTTTGTGCAGCAAGCTCCCAATTAGTGCACCAAGCTCCCAATTCTCACACGAAGCTCCTTAGCTCCCACGGCGCGAGAGGCCGCCGCCTATCGATCATGTTCCGCCAGCCTGGTGTCAAGAGCATCGTGTAATTCTGTTCCGTCAGGTAGTGCAGTCAGTAACGGTCCTAACGCGCAGCAGGCCCCAGTATTGCGTATAGCGGGCAATAACCAGACTGCAGGAAGGCGCGGCCTCGCTCTGTCTCAGCATCCGCTGCCGGCAGTGGTCCTGCACGAGCGAACAGTGCTGCACTCACACACGGATGCTGTGCACGCGACTCGCTTCTCCTGCACCTTTTTAGCTGCGCTCTGCGACAGGACGCCGACGAGAAATTCTAAACGCCAATAAAAACCCAGCGACGGATGGAGAACGTCAGAATACATCGCCGGCATTCGCACACCGTTCGGTCAACGAAGGTCACATGCCACCCTTTCCACCAGTCTCTAGCGCACATGGAAGAGGCACATGCGCTATACGGTCTTCACGACACAAGGCCGCGCACCACAAAAACAGGAACTGTTTATCGCTGTCAAAAGACTTACCCGCTGGTCATAACACGACAGTTATGAAGTCCTTGAGAAAAAGGTGCATGCGGATACAGCAATACGGTAGTTGATGCGCTATTGTTCACTCATGCGCTGGTATGCCGACTGTTGTTGCAGCTTCCGTACGCGACATTCGTCCCTGTTGAAGGTTGCGTCACCGTCCATTCGCATCCCTAAAACCCTGTTCTGCTCATATCGCGCGACACGATAAAAAGCTCTTTGACATTAGCTACTATGATATCATATAGAATAAAGGAGCCAATATGAACCAACCTTAGTTATCCGTATTCTACGCAACCTTCAGCATCCCAATGGACAGCTTGGGCAAGTCTAGAAAAAAAAACACATATTTAGTCTCCTGTGTATTGTCTCCATCTCACCGTGCTGCCCCCTCCCCTCCCATCTAAAGGTCAACGCCAGGTCACGCGCTGTCGTCGGACTCGCCGGCCGACCCGTCGTCGTCGGCCATATCGCTGTCCTGGTCCCAGTCCTTGAGGCCGGCCTCGGGCAGGTAGTCGTCCCGCAGCACGCTCCACGAGGCCCGGCCGTCTGCCGCCTCCTCTCCGTGCTCCTGAGATCAGGTCGCGTCCACCGGTCAGGTCACGCCCGCCGCAGGTCAGGTCTCGCCCACCGCCGCTAAGGTCACGCCCGCCGCAGGTCACCTCAGCCGACGGCAGCAGCGCAAATAGCTCCCCGGTGAGCAAGCTCACTCGGCGGTGGCGAAATATTATCCCCTCGGTACACGCAACTACGACAGGCTAGCCGAGGCGGTGTTTGTCAATTGCGCCGCGGCCTGCGCGGCACTGGGTCCGCATAATACACAACCCGTTCTTACATGCATTACAGCTTCAGATCTCGACATGCCACGCCCTGTCACAAGTACACTGTGAGTGGCAAATCCTTCCGCTTTGCAAAACTTCAAAATAATACCGTGCCAGGGCTCGTGAGCCAACAAAACAGGGTGCAATCATCAGTAACGCAGAGAATTAGCAAGCACCGTCCACTGCAGGGAGGACTCTGAAGATGACGCGGCAGCCCCACCGGCAAAAGGGACATGGAGCCCACACTAATTTGGACCAAAGTCCCCCAATCAGGCCCTCTACCAAGTCCACCGGACCACCGATGAGATTCCCCCGGACCACCGATGAGATTCCCCCGGCCCACCGATGAGATTCCCCCGGACCACCGATGAGATTCCCTCGGACCACCGATGAGATTCCCCCGGCCCGTGCTCGTCCGAACATCGAGCCGAGCACCGAGCGGCAGCCGGGCACCGAGCGGGGGCACCGAGCGGTGGCTGGGCACCGAGCGGACAGCCAACCGCCGAGCGGCACCCGAGCACCGAGCGGCAGCCGAGCACCGAGCGGACAGCCAACCGCCGAGCGGCACCCGAGCACCGAGCGGACAACCCAGCACCGAGCGGCAGCAGAACACCGGGCGGCAGCCGAGCACCGAGCGGCAGCACCACCCTCTGTCCATCAGACACTGACCAGCGTCTGCCTGTTTCCATCCCCCGGCCCCAGCCGCCACGGTCTGTCTGACTCTGTCCAGCCCCCGCTCTCTCCATGTCCCTTTAGCCCCGGAGGCCGTGGTCAGAGGTCCACCCTCCAGAGGTGCACTCCGTGGTCCAGAGGCCCGCGGAGACCCTCGCCACCAGACGGCCCCGCCCACGCCTCTCGCCCGCAATGCTGACCTGGGCGGCCGGCGGCGCCGGCTCGCTGTCGACGCCCGCGCGCAGTCGCTCCAGGAACGCCTGCTTGCTGACGCCCTTCAGCGCCCGCTCCGTCTTGCGGATGGAGCCGCCGGCCTCCTTCAGCTGGCCCTGCACCTCCTGCTGCTGCTTCCGCACCGCGTTGAACAGCTGCACCACGCCCCTGGAGGCGACGGGCGAGGTGAAAGGGCTGCGTGCGCACCGCGACACGCTCAAAACAGCTGGCCACGGCCGCGCGCACCGGCTGTGGCCAACGATCTGAAGCTGTGTCGTGCTTACTGATCGACAGGGGTCAGGAATGGACGACACGGCCGTTTGGCTCGGTCGCATCATCAACGACAGCCTACTTACAAGCTAGCGAATACCATCGTTTGTACACAAGGATGGTGAGCCTCCTGTGAACACAGCAACACATTGCTATAGTAGATTCAAGTTCGACCACTGGATATGGGAGATGACTGGGAATGCATGATATTGATTGTGGCCAATGCTAATGTACTCCACATACCTTGTTGCAATCTTGCACAGGGTCTTTTCCCTGTCTTTCTCTCGGATGTCAGGCTTCTTTCGTCCCATCACTTCCCATTCTCGAAGCTGAAATAAAGTAGCTAGTCAGCAAATGGAGAACACGTCTGGGGCATAACATATATTTTCACGAGTAAATCCATAGCAATAAGGCGCTACACACACATCTCAGAACAACAGACTCACTTGTCACGAACAGCGAATGGAAGATCAGATCAGTCAGTGTACAAGATAGTATGAGTATGCTGTGTCAGTGCATGATGACCAGGTGAGGAAAAGAGGTAAACCCACGGATAACAGCGAATAACAATGGATGACCACACCCGACGATGGCCATCGATACTTGAAGGAAGTCGCTGCGTCATGAGTTACCTTCTTCCGCCTGTCGATCTCCGCCTTCCTCCGCACGGCGCGCGGCCGCACCGTCGAGCGGGACTTGGCCGGCTTCTTCTGCGCCTCCTCAGGCTCGGCTCCCTCCACTTCAAACCCTGGACCCTGCTCCTGCTTCTCCTCTTCTTCTTCCACTTCCTCGGAGGGCACAGTCTTTTTCGCCTTGGCTAAGACGACGTATCGTTTTTTGGGCGCGGGCGCGCTCAGCAGCCGGGTCATGACGTCGGCCCAGCCCTGGTTCCCAGCCTCAGACTGGCCGCTCGCAGCGCCACCTGCGCCATCCTCGGCGTCCGAGGCGACATCTGACGTGCCTGAAACAAACACCCACTGATGGCAGGAGCTTCTGGAAAGTAATATATTGGCAAGTCGAGCTAAAAATAGTCTTGCTAAGTGGGAAGTGGTCGAAAAGAAGGTGAATTGTATGACAGAAATGCAAACAAAATTTTAAAAAGGTTTCCAGAGTTGACAGGAAAGGTTTAAATTTATTTTCTGGTTAATTTCTACATTTTAATACGCCAAAAACATACTACCGAAATATAAACGCATGAGTCTCTCCATTCCTCTGTTGGTTTTTTTCTACAATACGACTTACCACCGTCATCTATAAATACCACGGTGAACTACTTTTTGGTCCCAGCACATCACCAGCAGAGTGGCGCAGTGGAAGCGTGCTGGGCCCATAACCCAGAGGTCCGTGGATCGAAACCACGCTCTGCTAGTTTTTCACTTCAGACGCTAGATAGAAAATGTGTGCAAGGGCGATCTTAGACGCTGGGCAATTCAATTCCTACAACCAATATATTCACCATGTTGACAAACTACAGCGTTTTGAACCACTCACACTGTGCATTAGATTTATCATGCTCACATTGCATTATGTTTCTCATGCTCTCACTGTGCATTACATTTTTCATGCTCTTACTGTGCATTAGATTTCTCATGCTCTCACTGTGCATTAGATGTCTCATGCTCACATGGTGAATCAGATTTCTCATGCTCACACTGTGAATCAGATTTCTCATGTTCTATACTACTAATTTAAACCTGCAATTTAACTTGAGTCATCATTATAATTTTGGTTATTTTCAGCAGCTCCATTTTCTTTCATGACACCATGACTGACCTGACTGACCAGCACTAAGGAACTTTGGTTATCAATGTGCCTAGCCCAATACAGAGAAACGCATTTCCAGGCATTTTGGGCCTTTGGACAGGCAATTCCTAGTTGATGTACCATGGCCAAATGACAAACATGACTGGGTATGCAACATTTGGCATCAGGCCTAGTCATGAGGATTGTCTTCTGATTTAGTTTGAGCAACACCTAAGCCATCAGTAGCTTTCTTGAAAACTTTTATACCTTTTGACCTGCAAACAATGTACAGTCATGTGGATCATTAGAATAGCCACAACACACATACCTCCAATGTCTTGCATCATGCTGTCTTCTGTAGCCATTTCTTTTTCAAGCATTTAAAGGTTGCCTGGAAAAAACTGTGCAGCAGATCTGGAAAATCAAATGCATGTATATATGACATATACAATGCAGATGTCTGAAGGAAAAGAACATATTTGTGATTGCTTGTCCTTTGGTGGATAATGCAGTACAGCATGGCCTCTACCAGCTACTTCATTAAACCTAAAAGAAGCAAGATATTACCAAGTCTGCATTGAATGATGCTTGCTCCAGTACTAACACTTCCAGGTAAACTTCAGCCAGAGTTCCCAGTCTGCAGTCACACATGGATTTTTGGAAATATAATAACGTGCCTCAGTTCCTCACTCACACAGGACCTGCCTGACGTGCTGCCTCAAACGTCACATGTAGTTACCTCCCACCTGACCTGACTGACTAAAAGTCAAGATGTAAGTAGGTGCTGTTGTGATGTAGCTTTTTGTGACATCAGAAGTAGCAGTCATGTAAGGATGTTGTTAATGAAGGGATGCCCCCACATGCAGCATCATCTGTGATTAAATTTGAGTGCTCCCTCACTAGAGCAATAATGATTTAGTCTGTTTGGGGCTGAGGTTCCCACAAAGGTAATGATATGGGCTTTGGGAAATGCAGGCTACAATGGTCATATGGCACCAGTTGGGTTTCCACTGTCTGTCACAAAATGCTTGATGTAAAAACTCATGTGCATCAAATTGCCCAGTACACTGAGCTTCTTGCTATTTTAAATAAATAAGGAGCTGCAAAATTATGTGGGTGGCAGATGACCACATGATGGAGAAAAACAACACTGAATATGCTATACACTTACATGTGCTATACACTTACATCTTACCATTCATGACTGTCAAATACCAAAAGGCCCTGTATTTGATTATTTCAAAGCAAACATGTCACAAGTCACTTCTAGTTGGTGTAGCCAGTGTCAAAATGTACATAGAAAACAGCAACTCATGCTGAAAACAGCATACCAATACCACATGTGTAATTCCTGCAAGATTTCCAATATACCTGGCAAAACAGCATTTCACCAGGAATAACCCGTGCACAGGCGGGCATCATATTATGAAGTGGAGATACATTATCAGTGTGAAACCTCAGCCGACTTGAAATTGACAACCACAACAAAACCCAGGTATTACATTTACCACTTACCTAAGGAAGCACAGTCCGATCTTTCTCTGAAGAGGAACTACTGCGAACTTTATAACACGGACTAATGCAATGCTTTGTTTGGAAACCACACAGGAGACTTAAGCCGCGCAATCAACTCTACCATTCCTCCAACGATCCCAAATAAGAACACCACGCGGCCCACATCAGCACAGCGCAACCTGCATGAATGTAACAGAGTCGTCGTTGTTGTAGAACATGTAGGCATATGGCACCAAAATCCTTGACACCTGAAAGTTATTTCCGCACGGTGTGAAGAGAAGCGAAGAGAAACGTCAAAAAAGCTGCTTCCGGTAACTCTCAAGGCGAATCAGTACGGACTTTCCCAGACTGGAAGGCAAAATTAAAAAAGAGACCATGAATGCAAGGAGTTGTGAGCAGATGACACCCAGCTTCTTGACACCGGTCTAACTGCCAACATTTGGGACCCCAAAACTCGTGTTGAGAAAAAGTTACCAGTGACACTGGAGCGGTTTCTCATAACTGTGTTAAAACAAGCTCTTACAAAACAAAAAATGACTGTACCTCGGTGTCACAATCGGCTGTGCCGTTAGCTAGGGGAATCGCGTCTATATCCTCATGCGTCGTTGCTATGGCAGACTGATCGCATTTGCTCGGATGAGACCAGGCGTGGCGACGGAGACTTAGAGGATGATGTTAGAGGCGCTGGTGCCTTCCACATTCGATGCTGCTTGGCTCTGTGAGGGCACCTCAGCTGCACAGAAACAGCGGTTTAAAAAGCACTGAGCCTCGGCGCCCGCATCATTGTCAAACAAAGCATTCACGATTGTGTGTCATCCACGTTGCTCGTGTTGGGTTGGCCTGAAATACCTGACCTGGATAAAATGCTGAAAAATACACCGAACGGGACATGAGGACCACCCGAAGCATTCTGTCAGACACCCGTGCACCCGAGGCGTTGCGCAAGCGGGTGGTCGGTCGTGCCTCTGTGTCCTCACGTACCACTCGGGTCACAGCTGACGGTATGTTGCAGCTTCTGCGAGTGCGCACCGAGTTCACGCACTGATCATTTTGTTCCCGAACGACTCGCATATATATATATATATATATATATATATATATATATATATGTATATGTATATATATATATAAAGTCCGTATATATACATGTATATATATATATATATATATATATATATATATATATATATATATATATATACATCTCTCTCTCTCTCTCTCTCTCTCTCTCTCTCTCTCTCTCTCTCTCTCTCTCTCTCAGAGAGAGATAGAGAGAGAGAGAGAGGGAGAGAGAGGGAGAGAGAGAGAGAGAGTGTGTGTGTGTGTGTGTGTGTGGCATTCCGAGATGTATACATATGAATAAACGGCCATATTGAAGACCTTTCGGTGCTCTTCACAACCCTGTCCTTCGCACGATGGAAGCCGCTGTAGTTTTTGAGCTACACGCTTGCGAAAATGGGAAGAGGTATATCGGGGCAAGCATTCCAAAGTCACCCTACCATTCATGACGCCATAATAACGTCATTCAAATTCTGCCATTTCATGGGCCATGCGGCAATCAGGGCCAAGACAAATATAATGGTTGAGGCGTTCATATATGATGCTCGTGAGCGAAATTTCCAGATATAATGGCCGTCAGTAAATGCTCTTCGTGGTACAATGAGGCAATCAAACCATGACGCATTGAGGAGCATATTTACTAAGCAGGGAAGCGCGCTATCTAAAGCAGTCTTTTCACTTAAAAAACCAACCAATGGCAGTATGTTAGCTTGTTTCGACATACCTGATTCTTGCTTCAATGTCTTCAAATGTGAGTCATTCCCTTCAAAGGGAATGTTTAACCATTCACGAATAGCATACGATTCGAGTCAAATGATTCCATGATCTTCATTCCTTATGCCCTGCCATGAAAGGGAATAAACTTTATTAGGTCTTAGAAATCCTTCGCGCTATTGATGGCGATTTGAACCCCAGCATTAGACAGTGCCGTGTTCCAAAACCCAATGATAGTGCAAATAATAATGACACTGAACAAAAAGAAGATTTGCCTTGTCGTTTGCCGGCTTTGCGCAGGAGTGCAAATGTTCCGGCGATTTTGACGGATTGGGATGCCCTTTTTTGGCTTCGTCTGCAAGGTTAGTTTGGGAAGCATTGGATGAAGTCAGGTAAAGAGTATTAAGACCAGAGGCCAGTATTTTACACCAGGCAGTATTTTACCACGATCGCAAGAACGACGTCATTTTTCTGCTCTTTTTGATCTGACCGTTGCAGCCCCGTCTAACCATGGCACGAGACTATCAAAAATTCAAAAATATTCATATCTGTTTGCATTTGTTAGCCTGAGGTAAAATAAATATGGCATGAGCGACGAAATAAAGGGCTAGGGTATATTATGCCGCAACTAACCACAGTCCATCGCCTCTACTTCACCAACTTAATCTCGACGGCGCCGCTATCAGCAATTACACCATATCCGTGGCTCACGGCCATAACTAGGACCCTATAAATCAGGTTGCAGCACTGTCAGCAGCGATAGCCTTCGGTGACCCCGGCAGCCTGCCGTCACTGCCCCGTGCAGCTCTGCAGTTCTCCGACTGTTCATGTTGAACATCGCGAGCGCTCCCCGCTGCAGCGCCTTTCAGGTCCTTTGTGTGACAGCAGATCGGGTGTCCGTTCCTCTTATCGTATCTGCGCAACGGTCTCTGGCTCTCATTGCAGAGGACGGGCGCTTGATAGGGAAGGCCGCGTAATCCTTCCGAGGTGACTGAGCAGCAGGCTGTGGTGCAATGATAGCAGTGTATCGTGAGTCACATGTAGATAATACCGACATTTGTTTGAACATGAACAGGTATCGCACTGATGTATGTCGAAGCAATGTTTGTTGTTACTCAGCTAGGCGTCTTCCTCGCGCCTAACTTTTAAAACGACAAGCCTTCTCATGTTACAAAATGATGAATCACATGATTAGGATTCTGAATTCTAACAAACACAAGACCGGGGAAGTCGCATGTTGAGGGTCGCTTGGTTCGTTCCAAATCAGTTCTAAGAAACGCACCGTGATTCACACTGGAGTGCACAGGACTGCTTCAGAATACAGAAATACAGCACGGCTTTAGAATACAGAAACACGGCGCTGCTTTAGAAGACAGAAAGACAGAGCTGCTTTAGAACGCAGAAACACAACACTGCTTCAGAACACAGAAAGAGCACTGCTTCAGAACACAGAAACACAGCGCTGCTTCAGAACACAGAAACACAGCACTGCCTCTGAATATAGAAACACAGCACTGCTTTAGAACACAGAAACACAGCACTGCTTCAGAATACATCAGCACAGCACTGCTTCAGAACACAGAAACACAGCACTGCTTCAGAGCACAGATACGCAGCACTGCTTCAGAACACAGGAACACAGCACTGCTTCAGAGCGCAGATACACAGCACTGCTTCAGAACACAGAAACACAGCACTGCTTCAGAATACAGAAACCCAGTGTTGCTATAAAAAAGCACACAAGTCGTAGTATTTAACAACCCGTCGCAGCGTCCCTAAGCCCCGGTTCGCGGTGATGGCCGGTTCTTGAATGTTTGGAGCCAATGGTCGGAAGGTTGGACGAATGTCGTTGGCTACCCATTGTCTCCACTTGCCGCCCACCCGAAGAAACAGATCAATGAACACCAGCCCACGCGCCAGGCCCTCCCACCTGCGTTTGTGGACGCCCCTCCGCCTGACCTTAGAGGGTCATCTTCAGTAAGGCTTAGGAAGCGTCTTTACTTGGGTTTGAGGCCTCCCTGGGGGCTCCTTCACTTGGGCTCGGGGCGTTTCCCTGCCCAAATTAGGGGCGTCACCCCACCAGATGCCACGAGAATGATCGCTCAGCAGGGGCGTACGCACCTGGTGGCCTCCAGAGGCAGCCCTCTCCCTTATCAAATTTGTTACGTGAGTGTGCCTGAGTGCATCTTGGCAATTACAAATTTTAGGTAGGTAAATACAGCCCGATAAACCGAAAGTATGTGATGATGGCTTATTCCACAGAAGAATTTCGGGCGCCTGCGTAGCACGAACCAGAATTTCTGTTGGGGAAGTGAATCAAAAGTCTTGAATGCCACTTGAATAATTTCGGTCACATTTTTATCTGAACTGGCCTCATTGTGAGCTTATGCGCACGCCCCTGCAGCTCAGTAAAAGTACACTGGAGCCTGTTCTGTTAGCTGTTCATGGGAACTCACCAACCCGAACGCTGGGGTTTGGCTTGGCGTGCGATTTCGCTGCCTTCGTCCTGTTTGTGTTTCAGCCGATGTGGCGCTGAAAATAGAAGGCCATGACGCAGCAGATGGCCTCACAGGAGATGGTCCTCAGCTGTCGTGACCTACAACAATAGCAAAGCTACCCTCTGCTGGTGTGCTTGGATGACCGCTGGGTGGGTGACGTCACCTTCCGCAATGTGACGTCAGGCTAGGGGTGTGACGTGTCGGAAACATTCCAGACGTCGTCACCGGTTTGATCGCCCGAATGAAACTGCTCAGTTTTAAAATTCCTGGTCGACGTGTAAACCTACATAACCGGCACGGTGAACATGATGGAAAGTGAAGAAATGTCACGGCGGGTATTTTGATGCGTGTTTTCAATGGATGCATTGGTTCTGTCATTGAGAGCTTTAGCTTGGGCTTCACAGGCGTGGCATATACCTCTTGCTTCGAACGTCTGAATCACCGGCTCCCCATATGGTTGGGATCGGCTCGCAGACGTAGTCCACACGGCCATTGATATGGTTAATGCTGTGACAAACAGGCTCATGATACGACTGCTACTAATCTGCATTAGATTCCTTTGTCGTGTCTTACCAGTGGACTTCATTCAGTTGTTCAGAACATTCAGATCTGATGTTATCAGGCTCGCTCCAGGAAAGGGTGGTATATATGGGCCAGACGCGTGCTTCGTTCAATTTAGATGCATAACTGAATCAAAATCATCCACATGTTCATTGAATTAAGCTCAATTTGAATTCCTAGATTTGGAGGTGATTTTGAATCGCCCAGATTTGATGCGGTTTTGTGACTTAAATCACCTCAATGAACAATGATTCGGCTTGAATGAGCAACAAGTCCAGTCCCGTCAAAAATTCGAGATAATAAAAAAAAAATGACAGCATGAATGAGAACATTTCCAACCATTTGTACACAATTTTGCTGCTTTTAAGACCAACACGCATACAGCCTGTATCATGAAAATATGCGCTCATCAAGGCATATCAGAGGTTTTCAGGGCATTTGGGGATGAAATAGCCAAGCCTTTTTCCGATTATGTACTTCGAAACTATTCCCTCCATACAGTTGCTGCCTATGGGCAACGCTTGATGTTTCAACGAATGTATTTGTTTCGATAACACACCTGAACAGAGTCCTGGTACGTTTTGCCAAGCGTGTTGTGGTGCGGGTAATCAAAATATTCTTAACAATTCAACAGCTCAGTCATTGGGAATCACCAAGGTCTGAAATATGTCGGTGTTGTTACATATACGCAAGTGTTGTATCGCAAACAGTTATTTGGATTCAAATTAAATCGAGGCACATCATGGTGCGTACTCTGTTTTGCCTGATTTAGAAGTAAGGTCAGGATCTACTACGTCCATCTACTTCAGTTAACAAATGATTCGAATTGCCTTTTAAAACGCAAATTTGATTTCAATCTTGATTCGGCTCCCAGTTATTCTGAGCCAAAATTGATTCAATCAGTGTGGAGTTGTCTCGAGCACAACTTTGCTGAGAGCATGTGTGTATCTTAAGCGCTTACCATATATCCATTGTCTCTTGGCAATCGGCTGCGCCCGCATATAAGCCTACGGACTGTCAATGCATATGAACGCAACGACTAAATATATATTTTTCATAACAGTCGTGTGCCGACATTTTACTTCTGATCTGACCCAGCGCCGTGTCTCTGTTTCAGCTGCGAAGCACATTATGGATACCGTTACCTACCGTCATTATATCTTCATATGTTCCAGTTTCTCTCTCGGCTGTGCTACATTATTTGCGCACAAATGGCAACGATTCAGTTATTGATGCTGTCAAACCGGATAAGAAAAATAGGCGGGAAAAATGTGAAGAATTTTACATGAGGTGAAGAGCTGATAGGTGATTTGTTCACGTAAGTACTAGCCGTAAATGTGTAACCGTGGTAGATCACTCACTCAAACACTGTTACCCTTTTCCCCGCCAGTGTCTCGTCTCTCCGTACCACGAAAAATTCATTTTTCAACTTTTGAGATCCGGCTAAGCGATCACTTCGCGAGGGGTACGAGCGTCGAACGCGGGTGTAACACGCACTGAAAGCCTACGCGGAACATTCGGGAGGACGCGGCCGCCGCCCGCCACCTGCGTCACGCACCAGCGCACTGCACCACTGCACCTGTTCTGTTATATTCGCACTCACGCAGGCACACGCCTCAGTCCACTGACAGACGGTTATCTCGCGGGTATTTCGATGACATGGCGGTAATGGCATTAGCGACACCGTCCGTAAGAGATCCCACATGCAAGCACACACTTACGGATGCGCGTGCACACTGCGCAGCAGCGGCCGCGACCTGCGCGGGCCGGCGCAAGGTCAGTCGTCGCTGACATGAAGGACTAGATCACCACTAATATCTCAGGGCCGTTCCGATGCACGGGCGCGTCTCCCGGACCTCCTGCCGCCTGTGACAAACGATTGTGTCTTTGGCACTGCAAGTGCGATTCAGCGCAACACAATTGATTTTGCGCCGTTCAGCAACATGGGTGCCCGGACTAAGGAAACGACGCACGCCTCCGGAAGGATTGCGTTGGCTCGAAGGCGTAGCACAGAGCGGTGGTGGCGAAGGCTGACTCCTGAACTGGCACGATGGCGGCGGAGTCTCCGATAATCACTTTGATCCAGTTTGTACTCCACGAATGATCGGCACAATCGTATAACGCGGCTCATCGCGGCGAAGAAAGCGTGCCCCTGCCCATCGGACCTACGCGGCGAATGCACTAATCCCAGCTCGTCCCGCCAATGCGCCGTCTCGCTCTCTGCGAGACCTCACCACATCGGCACTGCTGTACCTTCTCTAATATCACAAGACCCGGCCGCGGCGGTGTTCCGCCGCCATGAAGTTACAACTCGCATGTGACGTCACCGCTCAAGTAACGTCACCGCGCCGACGCCGCCACCGCGTCAGCAGCATCACACCACCAGTGTCGTCACCGCAGCCGTGACGCCCCGCGCCCGCGAAGTCACACACCTACCGTCCTACCAGTGACGTCATGCCCTGTCGTGACGTCACGGCGTCGGTGACGTCACCACCAGCGGGTCTGAATGAGCGGGCGCGGGTAGGCGGGCAGCGCGCCCATCGAGGCCACCACCGAGGTGGGGAATCGAGGCGCTGCTGAACGGCAGCAGGTCCACGGCGCCGCCGAACGACGGCACGCCATAGCCGGCTGACACGGCCGGCATCGACTTGCCGTCTCGCACCAGCACGGGCACGGCCACACGCCGCGCGCTGCCCAGCGGCACCAGATCCATGCCGCCCTGCTCCTGCGTGGCGCGCTTCGTCTTGTAGCGATGGTTCTGGAACCAGATCTTGACCTGGGTCGGCGTCAGCTCGATCAGGCTGGCCAGATGCTCACGTTCGGGCGCCGAGAGATAGCGCTGCTGCCGGAAGCGTCGCTCCAGCTCGTGGGTCTGTAACTTACTGAAGAGCACGCGCCGCTTGCGCTTGCGGCCCGTGGCGGCGTCCTCCTTCTCGGCGTCGTCGGCGCCGTCGTCGGTGTCGACTGAGGGTGAGGCGCGCGGCGCCGTCGGCACGGTAGCGGGGATGTCGGCCGGCCGGGCTGGCGTACCCGCGTTCCTTTCGTCCTCGGGAGAGACGGGGCACGTGGGAGCGGGAGACTCGCCCGGCGGTGTCGTCTGCTCCAGCCCGTCTGTGGCACCAGGTTGAGGGTCAGGCCAGAAGTCAGAGGTCACTGCCCAGTGCAGGGAAGGCTGCCACGGCCAGGGCCAAAGGTCGAAGGTAGACATCAGAGGCAACGGACAGAGGTCAGAGATCAGTGTCCATGGCAGGAGAGGGGGTCAGGGGTCGGGGTTTATGTGTGCAGGCAGAGGTCACGGACCAGGGCCAGAGACAGAGGCCAGTTTCGGAGGTCAGAGGCAGTGGCAGAAAACGGTCGGACGGCAGGCATCAGGATGTCGAAGGCAGGTGCAGAAGTCAGAGACAACGGTCGAAAGTCAGGATAAGGGGAAGAACCTACGGACGACCTGAGGGACGGATGTCAGGACAGAGCGTGGGTCATATCTTGAAAATCACGCTTTCTCTTAAGTACAGAAACCTAGGCATGTCTGAAGGGTGCGTCAGTGTCTGGAAGGGGACCAGGGAGCAATGAAAGCAAACCACTTGCCACACTGCCGAACTTGCGATTTACCATGAACTGACAGGCCAGCACCCAGCACCAGCGCCTAAACACAGACGAAAGCAGCTGAGGCAGCTGTTGTCTCCCGCAGCAGCTCGCTCAGCACCGCCCCCCCCCCCCCCCCACCCCCACCCGCGCTGCGGAGCGCTCGGCCCGTCCCTGTGCTACATCCCGCGTAGAGCGCATGCCACACGGGGGCTCCAAATCCGGCCACGCCCACTGACCTGGGTACACGCCCGCGGGGCCGGGGCCAGCCCAGCGCGGGTCGTAGTACTCGGGCCGGTACCCGACCGCCGGCTGGCGGTAGTCGTACCCCTCGTCCGGGTAAGGGTACTGGGACGTGTACATGGCGCCGCAGTACTCGTCCTGGGGCATGCCGACTAGAACAGAGGCGGCGTCATGCGGGCGCGTGCGGCCGCCGGGCGACACCAAAGCCATGCGGAGGTCAGAGGTGATACCGGAGAGGCGCCCGAAGGAGCGTGCCCGGACAGTTTCAAACATGCGCAAGTTGAAGGGGCCACGAGCTCATGTTAGTGGCGAGGGGGGGGGGGGGCACGCTGGGCTAGCGTCCCGAGATGCCCTTCACGCAGACTGGGGAGAAATTTGTTAGTACACGCCTGTAATTGCTCGAGGTCCGGTGCGCTCTGTCACCTCAGTAGCATGCAAAGTGGATTGGTGCGCGAGAGGGTTAGTCGAAGGCGACGATTTGTTAGTGAAAACCGACTACATCATTACAACTTGCATCCTTTTTACGAAAACCATGCAGTTTTTATCTGGAGACTGGGAATGTGTGTGTGTGTGACTCTGGCACTTCGACGGTAAGGCGGTTGGCGACGTGGTGAGGTAACAATAATACATAAGTGCATTTGAAGCATGTCTTAAACGCCTGCAGTGGATGGGAAGGACGTCGTACGGAATAGACATCAGCTCCTTGAAGCATGCAGCATGTGATGGGACCAAAAGCGCTATCGGAACCTGTCGTAGGAATGCTACATCTGTGCATATTTGGTGAAGTTGTTCAGTGCATTAACGAGGAACATTAACCACATAGATAAGACAGTAGAAATAGCCCTATTTCTCGGAGAAAAACAAGAGAATGGAGATATAGTTGGGTTGATATTTCCGGCAACATGCATTTATCGAAACAATAGCAGAAGTGAGTTCAAAATTGTCTGCCGATGATCCTTCTCGATTTTTCAGGTTTTCTTCTGAAGCGGCAAGCCACAGTTTTTGTCCTGCAAAAACTGTGGCTTGCTGTTTAAAAAAAAAAACTGAAAAATCGAGCTGGATCATCGGCAGGCAATTTCGAATTCACTTCTGCTATTTTTTCGACAAAGGCATGTTGCCGAAATATCAACCCAACTATATCCCCATTCTCCTGGTTTTCTCCGAGGAATAGGGCTAATACTACTGTCTTATGCATATCTGGTGAAGGTGACACGGTCCGGCTCGACAAAATATTTGCAGCAGTGGTTCTCGATGACATAGGCGTATGCAGCACTATTTTTTTATGATTGCCGGAGCTCACAAGCCAAGATCCGCGCTGGATCCCTCTTCTGTGGAATCGATTGCATCTCGTAGACAAAGCAACAAGGCGCCTTGTTAGTCGACTGTAATTGTGACCCTTATATGCTGAAATTGATTAGGTGTCTGAACTAGTCCTGATATAGTCGATTCAAGAGAGCACAACACAGAAAATCACATTTTCTCTTAAGTACAGAAACCTATGCATCACTGCATTTAAAAAATGAGATACAGAGAAAGTACTTATTACAACAGTTGATGTTTAGCTCAGACGGAGTAAGGATGAGATATCCTGAAAGAGTAAGAATATCATTTGTTTCTCATGCGTTTGTTTGAGTAGACTCAATGATAATTGAAACAGGCCATACATCTGCCTGAAATGCAGACAATGTCAGTGCGACTCGAGGGAGTTTAGGTTTGGGTTGGGTCTTCGGTCGAGTATTTTGGGTCCGAGTCTGGTAAAGTACAAGTCTGCAGAAGCGACGAAAATTTTGATATGACGTATCAAGTTTAAGAATTCGCCCAGGGCTTTGATGGGAGGGGAGTTTTGGTATTGCAAAGGCAAAGAGCCGAGGCCCAACGGTCTTACTTGTGCCTACGGAACTCGTATTTAAACCGTTGCACAAAAGCATCGTGTCTTTGGTGTCGGGTACCAGCAGTGTAGTGGTAAACGCGTCTGCGTTTACCACCGCGCGTCTGGAAAACCAGAAGTACGGGGTTCGATTCCCAGCTGTGCCCGCGCTTCCTGTCAGGGTGAGAGACAGGCGACGCCATATGGCCCAGTAGCTGAGTGCGTCGTAAAGCTTCAATGGCACACACATGTCTTTGGGGTCGTATATAACCTTAACGTATAGTTGCTTTGGTTGAGAGGAGTAGGTAATGACAAACGGTGCGTGTAAGACAACCTGTTTGATCACTGCGGTATAGAAATACACAGAAGAAGTCGCATATACAGTGGGTCATTAGAAGTATGTGAAGATGCTATCGTTTGTGTGGATTATGCTATACAATGATTTGAAGGGTGTTCATGCCACCTTTTGTATTTTTTCTTATCATTAGATCTGACCCGTACGATTTGATCAGTCGTACCAGCTTTCCAGAAATCCTACTGAACAGCTCAGGATGTCGATATGAAGTACCCGCTCCTGTGGGAGAAATCTCATCGGACTTCCTGTTCACGACAGTGAAAGCAACACATTCCATTTGCATTCGTTTTGCCAAAACGAGTGTGCAATATGTTTGCAGGACACAAACTTGCCAAAATGTTTTTGTAACCAATGATACGAGAAACTGAAACACTCCGTTTGGACCAAAAAATATGCGAACATGACGTTATTCTTCCGCGAATTCATCGAAACGGTATGCTATGGTTTTGATTTCTCCCCAGTGGCATTTAATGCAGTGGCTATTTTCGAAGCGCACTTGGGCTTTGGGAAACGGAATGTTACAAGGTTTGAAGCGGGGCGCTGGTTCAAATTTTAACCAAGGACTTAAAGGGAGTATGTAGCTGGTAACTGGCCCCTGCCGTACGTTGTGCCAACCACCAACGTTCATTTGTACTGCTGTTATTCAGTAACAGCTGATAGCGCCCCCCCCCCCCCCCCCCCCAGCAGATCCTGTCGTCATGGCGACGGCTGTCACGACTGCAGGGAAGGAGCGGATTACTGTTGCAAAGCGTTGACAGCATGATTTGGACTCGAAAATATGATAAACAGTTTTATTATTGTTATGTCTTGATGGCGTCGCAGTAGAACTACTCATTTCCAATATTAGACCTAACTAGTCCTTAGGTTTCACTAGAGTCTTATTTTGAAATTTGTGTCAATGGTGGGGCATTCCTTTTAAATCGGCCATCAGGTCGAATCTGCGCGCCGTTGATGAAACCACCGCCTCCAGGCAGGGCAGCGTCCTCTCAGATTCAGACCCGGACTCAGACTCGAACTCAGACTCAGACTCAGACTCAGACTCGGACTCAGACTCGCTGCTGGCCAGATCAGGCAACCACGACTCGAACCGTACCTTCGCCGGCGCCCCGCGGAGTCTGCGACACCACAGGCGGCTTGCCCTCCCCCAGGTTCAGGATGTCTCGCACGGTAAAGCTGGAGGACTTGGAGCCAGGCATGGCCATCTTCATGTCGAACTGCCTGCAGAACAGGGAATGGGCTCACTGAGGACACTGCATGAAGCGCGACGGGCACTTTGTGTCAAACTGCGTGGAAAACAGCGGGATCAGATGGAAAATACTGCTGCTGGGAACGTCAACCAACCGCCGTACATTCGCCTGTGTTTCTAAATGCGGGGTGGTCGGAGGTGGGTCAGCTGCATTCGGAGCATCAGATTACATTGTAATGCAGGTGATTAGTAACATCTGTGGGGACCCCTTGTGCAAAATATGCAATTTGTTTATATGTCTATAAAATGCTTCAGCACATCAACATAATGGTAGATAGTAAACATACGCTGTCATGCATATATCTCTTGCTATACACCGTTCTTTGGGTTGCCAAAGGAAGGATGATGCTCTAATGCTCTGAGGCTCTAATATCTCGGCGATCCAACGTTGAAATGCCAGTAAAATGCGGAGTGGCCCTGAAGGGGACTAGCTGCGTCGCCTCCAAGCGATAGTGGCGGCGAGGCACAAACGTGTGTCCCGCACATGGTGACGCACGCTCACCCAAGAAAGCATGCCAAGAGGGGACGCGTCACTGGCATTGGCGGAAGCAGCTGGGCCGAGTGCCCCGGACAAACCGTCGTGCACGCACGTTACACACCTGCACACGACGGTCGCTGCGCGATGCCAAGCCATTGTCACTGGCCCCTGGCAGACGTTCGACCGATGATCTGCGCTGTCCAATGTGCAATGATTTTCTGAGACCACGCAAGGAACAAATCATCGAAGAATTTAATTTTCAGCTGTGGTCGAACGGCACGTTCCACGGCGTCAAAACCCGCTCGCTGCGCCGGAAACCATTCTGGGTGATCATTTCCACATGGCGTTCCTGCCGTTGTTCAGCGAGTCGATGTGCGTAATGAAGCTGACGGTGCGTCAACACCGGGCCACCGCCGATAGTGGGCGAGCAATCGCTGCTGGGAGCAAACAGCTCTAGTGGGTGCATTCGGCGGCGTCGACGACGCGGGCCGGCGGGGTCCCACATTCTACCGACGCACGCAAGTGCCACTCACTCAGATGCCAGGAAATCTCGGACGGTTTCGAGTAGCTCGGTGGTGCACGCTGCCGCTATCATAGAGATAGGAGGTGGACTTTCCCATCCATGATGATTTTAAAAGGTTGAAGTACGAGGCTCAATGATGGTTGACGCACTTTTGCCCCCGAAATTTGTTCAGTGCTTTAAGCTTTTCAAGTCGCCTATCATCGACAGTAAAGTCCACTTTGTGAAGAGTAGGAAGCCTTCATCGCTCAATTGTGAAGAGCTGTCAATATCTCAATCTTGTTTAAATGCCACCATTCTACCTGTTCACTCACTCAAAGCCCGTATCAAACTCCACAGCATGCACCAGTGCTTCAAAATCACGTCAGCCACTCACTCGTTATGTTTTGTCGACTTTGCGCGGGTATCTCAGCAATTTATTGCCGCCGTATCTCGAGAGGCGGGCGCAGATGAGAGGCACGTGGAGCGACCCAGTCGAGTGCGTGCTGAAGATCGGCGAGCTCTGCACTAGCCCTCAACAACCCACTGTGTGCACTCACTCTCCTCTCCAGACTGCGTGTCGCCGAGAAGAGAAGCACTCTTCCCCGAACAACGCCGCCTCTCAGAGACGCCCCTCGCGCTCGAGAGCTGGTGCCCCGCCGCCGCCGTCAGCTACGCTTTCCAAGTGGCTGGCGTTCAGCCGGAGGGCGGGGCCTGATCGTGGGGTGGCCAATCAGCGATGGTGCGGACCCCTTCAGTACCGCAGGAACAAAAGGGCGTCCGAGGAAATGAAGAAACACGAGGAGACAACAAAAAGAGAGGTGTAAGCCAAGACAGAGAGCAGATGAGAGGGAGAGTTGAGACGGAGAGGGAGTGAGAGATAGGTACGAGAGAAGGGGAGGGGAGAGACAAGGAAGTAGGCAGCGTGACAGTCAGGTAGATAAAACACACTGTCATATCCTGGGCTTCGAAGCAAATTCCATTTTTCAAAACGAGCAGTAGCAGCCATCGGAAGTCATGAGTAGGCCCGACATAAGCCTAGCTACATAAAGCGAAGCTTGAATTTGCGCACTTTTAGTTACGTTGTGTAAGCATAAAAACCGGATACAAGCTCCTTTTGCTTAACCTCTCGATTAAAGGTCCATCGTTAAATGGCAGGCATTGGTCGGCCTGCGTAGGTTGTCGTTCATCAGCCCATACGATGGAAATGAAAAAACCGCTAGTTCGTATTTTTGTTTATGAATACCATTTCTGGATAGGTTGTCCTCGACCGGCTCTAACCCAAGAGATGACATTGCCCGGCGGATTATCACCTGTCGCAGGAATCGCACTATGCCAAGTGATGCCCGCAGCAACGGGATAACAGGCATGGTCTGGCTTCAAATTGACTCTTCAGTTCACTGACCGGTCCGATGGTAGGCTCTCTCTCTGGGTGACCTAAGAGTCTCTGAGAAACACCCAGCCCGAGAAATCCGGAACCCTAACGACTTGTTTGTGCCGAGAGGGGGGGGGGGGGGGGCAAGTCTTCAAGGCCATTCGGCAAGTACAGGGGCGCCGGACGCCCTCCCAAATGGAAAGGAGCTGATAGCCACCTTCGAGCATTTTCTTCCATTCAACACCTATATGTCCAGTGTTGCCCTTTTCTCTAATCCAGGGTCGCGTACTGTACGCAGAGGTGCGCCGAATAACGTTTGCAGAGGCAGCCCCACTTGCAGCGGCATCTGCATGGGCTCAGAGTGCTGAGGGGGCATGGCGCCCACTCTTCACATCAACTCTATGGTCAATGAAGGATGCAGGATTGCACAGGGGAGATTGCAGGCTCAGCTCAACGTTCTTTACTGAAACCGTAGTTTAGTGAACCGTAGGTGCGTGCAATGTTGCATGGTGAAAACGACAACATCGTGTGTTTTTGGTCCACTTATTGTAACGTGTACATCCCGATATGTTTAGTTTTAACATGATTCATGCGCACATCTGACATGTACAGCTTTGATAGATTTAATGAGGGTGCTGAGCATGCGCCCTGCCTTCACGATGTGAATACGCCCTCGCCTATGGTGATCAGTAGAGGGAGTTGACTTGAAAAGTGAACCTTTCTTCTCATCCATTTCAGTGTATTTCTATGCCATATATGTATGAACGGAAATAGAAACATCGCCCACGTTACAGTCATACAACATGCTTGTCCTTGAGTTTTAGAGCCAGAGATACGGCGCCGCACGTTTTTTTTATAAGAATGACACACATTCCGGGCAAGCGTGTGAAATCGGTCCCGACACCATGCGGCTGAGGGCGGCCCCGGTTGGAGAGTTCAGCTTGGCGGAGCCTCTCCCAGCGGGCCCACTCATGCGTGTCGGCAACGATGAGATGGTCGATTTCATCGGCCCTGTCGTAAGCATCTACACAACTCGACCTGATTCTGAAGGCGCCCAAGCGCGACATATTTTATTCCTCTCTACACACGTTTTCTTCTGCTGCAAGTTACAGGAAAGCTAAATGTCGTCACTACCCGGTCAAGTGCAGAGAAGGACAGCTGCACCCTCCTGGGCAGCTGAAGGGTGGCTTCCTGCGCAGCTGAAGGGCATTTTCCTGGATGTTACTCTTATCCTGTTGCTGAATGCATGTTTAAGGCATGGCTCAAACGTATATGCCCCACGAATGCTTACAGGAGGCTCTGAAACGCTCTTGAAAGTAGCCTTAAGCCAGATAACGTCCGTAAGAAACGATCCGCCCTTAACAGCACAAACATGAAACCGCCAACGACCCTCCTAAAAATCGAAAACGCAATTAACAACGCCAAAATGCTGGCTCCGTAAACGAATGCCGCTAATAAAATTGCCGCTGTAAGATGTATGGAATGGCTGAGCCCTGGCAGCTGGGAAACTTGAACATCCCTCTCGATAATTAAAGCAAATCGACATCCCTTTAGTGCAAAACATTATTTAAGACGAGTTGCAAAAGCTTGGAACCGGAATGGAGGTATACATCATCTAGGTACATGCCTGAATTAAATTCATTCTAAGTTATTCAAAATAAGCATGGCTAAATGCAACATCTTTACACTAATACAAAAGAGTATATGCGGCATTAACCGTTATTCGTATATGTTCTTGGAACACAAGTAGTGTTAACGTCAAAAAGCATTCAATGCTGAAAAAATCACAAACGTTTGGCGGGAATACTTGCTGACTAGCTGTTTATTCCTTATCTATTTCCTCGGATATATCTTTATGTCTTTGAAATCATCGAAAACATTAACCACCATTTAAGTTACTCCAGGTAAAACAACTTCCGTTTCATATCTTCACATTTTGGACAATCGTACATGGTACTGAAGTCAGGTAGCTTGACGTCAGGAATAATCGGAACTTGGGAGCCTCGCTATCAAAACGGGTGGCATCGCTTTTCTTCAATTTTGGGGCGTATCATCAGTTTCGTAAAATGAGTCCATTTATAAGAGGTATATGTACAAAAAGTGTGTATGTACGACAAGAATTATACGAAAAGTATAACAGGAAGATGATAATACGTTGTGGTCGGATGGTAATGCATTGTAGAGGACGATAATACGTTGTGATGATGAAAGACGTCTCTCCGCAGGGACAAACTACTCAAAAGAAACTACTGCAGGAATGACTGACAAGATTTATGTTCTGAAGTCGCCGTAAAAAGGGAAACTCGATAAGTTGAACAAACTAACTTTCCCATAAACACCAGCCTGAATACTTAGCACGGAACACCCGTAAGACCTCATCCGTTTTTGGTAAGTAGCATCTTGTCGTTTTCGAGCGATCATTTCGTGCGTGTTTCCCATTGGTTTCGTTTTTTCTTGATTTGGGGCTTAACTTGAGAATCCCCTCGTGTGGGAATTTATGGAATGCTAGCGAGGTGCGTAATAAAACATGACTGAGGGCCATATCAACGTTGAACGCCTGACAGGCATTCAACGTGACGCCCATCACTTTCAGTCACTCGGAGCTCGTGATGGCTAGCCCGGCACCGAGGACAATACGCAGTGCCGGGTGTTGTCAGAAATATTTGCACTGCCTCTCACTACCGCTCTTGAATTTCCGGGAGGAATTATACACTCCACGTAAAAGCATATTTAATTTCCGGAACCAATCTCTGTTACCCACGGGACAGCGAGCCCAAATAATCCGAGCAATAGGCGTCTCGGTGTAACACTGCTGCGGTCCGTTGAGGTTCCGCGAGTTCATTGTCGGTCCATTGTTGCCCCCCTGGTGACCGCCCAATAAAGGGTGCCGCACCACCCTTCAGAAAATCCGGCATGGACATCCCTCTCTCCCTCACACGCACACGCGCGCGCGGACGGGCGCTCCTGCAATTGTCCAATTAACCCGAGCCCCGTGCTGTGTATGCGTCGCATAGCCGCGGCATTTCTGGCGTTCCGCGGCGCCTGTGCCTCACTCACGGTGTGAAAGAGTGGCTGGCTAAGCCCAGGGGCCAGACTCGGCGTCCAGTAAGCCGGTTTGTTACAACTGCCGGTGTTTGTGACGTCGATTGGTGGATTACTTGTGCGACTCCCTTCTTCGTGGACTCGCCTTAATAGACTCCTATAGAGATGGAGTTATGCCGGGTACCAGATGGTGCTTTGAGGTTTGGCGAAAAAGGTGACCAAAATGCTACGGGAATGCCGCGGCGATAGGCAAAGGAATATCTACTTCATTGATGTATTGTATGATATGGGAACAGCTCTCAATGAAGACGAGGCCAATATTATCAAGCGGTAGCATTAACAAGCGCTTACAACAGACTTTGCACGCTTTAATGCGCCGATACATTCCGACAATATTAACGAATTGGCAACTGGTATAGCAGCATGGTTAGTGCAATCAGTCCAAGACAACTTAAAGCATCCATCACACAAATGGCATGTAACTTCAAAGCCAAGTGCACCGGCATCAGGCAACAGTGACAGCTCATCTCTCGCAAAAACGGAGACTTTGTTTGCACAAGTCGTGAGGCCCTCGACTTGCCATTCTGGTCACTTCTTCCGATGCAGTACATTGAGCCGTGCCCCCGCACTCTCCCCGTGTCGGGATTACCGGTCTGCCTGTCTCGTCCCACACGGCCCGGCCGAGGCTTGACGGCCGCCCCCGCCCGCCAAACGCCATTTGCGGGCCATTCACAGAGTCAGTCATCATTAGGATCAGCATAAAAGCCCGCCAAGGGCCTTTATGTACGGTTTGTGGCGGCGAAGGCTGCTCCGGGTGGAAAAACACAGGTCCCCAGATGCGGATGGGGTGAACGGACGCCTAACACCCGGGTGATCGGCTGATGTGAAGTGAAAGCTGCCGACGGTGTGTCTGTTCCGGCCCGGCTTCGTGGCCGCGCCTCTTCCTTTTACGTCCTTCTCCACACAGGTCTCCGAGCAGAGATATGCATTTATATACGTACGCGCATTATGCATACGCGTATTGCGCCACCGGTGCTGGTGGCGCACACCGGGCACATAAGCACGTTTTTGAGCCAGCGTTTCTTCAAGGGGCAAATATTTGCGAACGGACAGCCGCGATGTCTATCTACGCGGGCCTGCCGGTCACGGGCGTACGCCAATGACGCACAACAATACAGATCGGCCGTCAGCTAATGGGTCCGGCGATGATCGGCGGCCGAGGTCGGCCGGCGCGCCGTCCGCCGCCGGCCGACCTCGGCGACCTTCCCACGGCGCTTACGCGGCCGGCGGCGGCCGGGCGGGGCCGACCCTACGCGCGCGTGACCCGGGACTCGGTGGGGAGATCGCGGCCCGGCGGCGGCGGCGGGGCGGCCGAAAGCGCCGCCATTTGTCAGCGGCTCGGCTCGGCGCTAAAGGGTTTGGCTGGTGTAAGTGAGGGCAAAAAGGACACCGGCTTTGACAAAGCCGGCGGTCAAAGGAGCGCTGCGTAAAGAGCGGAGCTCAAAGGTCAGCTTTGTGAAAAGCGACGGGTTTCGGCTGAAATGAAGTAGCCTCCTTCCCGCGGCACTTGCCGTGAGGTTCTATCGCAAGCAGGCGTGCAGCTTTGCAAAATAAGGGGGGGAGGGTGCTGAACAGTAAGAAATGGACAGACCTTCTCGAAAGATGATCAAATATATTTCTCCCGAGCGATGATGATAAGAATGTGCTTCTCCCGCCCTCGGTCATATTTCTTGTCAAATTTGGAAGGCTAGGGCCCCATCACTCCTGCCCAGTTCTCCAACTGAATAAGAAATTACACCCATGACCTGAAGATTGAAGCGAACAACATGCCCGTGATATAGGTGCAGTTGGTGACGACAAAGCTAACGAGATTAAAACGGCTTAAAGGGAATGCTCCATATTTGAACGCATTAAAGCAAAGATCAGATATGATGAAAGAAGCTGACTTATACCTAGTGGTGTGCTTTTAAGTGGAAAAGGCTGCTCTAGGCAGCACACTTCCCTGATTAGCTAATTTACTCCTCAATACGTCATTGTGTGATTATGTCATCGTACTTTGAAGAGCCAATCGAGAGCCACCTAGCGGCCGTTATATCTGAAAATCGTGCTAACGAACGCCAGACATGAACGACTCAACGAACATATTTTGTTTGGCCTTGGTCACCGCATTGCTAATGGAATGCCAAAACTTGAATGGCATTATTGTGGCGTCATGGATGCATAAGTGACTTGAAATAGTCTCCACGAAGTAGTCCACACATCTTCACGGGTGTGCAGCTCAGAAACTAGAGGGGATTTCGGTCTCAAGGAGGGCAGGGCTGTGAACTGCGCCGAATGGTGCTCAAGATCGCCATTTCAGTACAAAACTCCATACAAATGTGCAACACTCCCTTTAAGGTGCATATGTATGGGCTGAATCTGAGCCAAATCGGAACAAAAGCTATCACCGGGGAGACGACATATGCCATGTGTGCCTATAATTATCGCCCCCCCCCCCCCTGAGACCAGTACCGTCTTTCGTCGGGCCCGGGTTATGAATCGGGACTACAGATGTTGAGTCATGAAACCGGTGTGTTGTGCGTGTTCAAAATGTTTTCGGACGTTTAATTCGAAATAGCTTGACGACTCCAACCGAAGTGGCCTCCAGACGAGAGCACATCATGTAAAAAATCGTCATTTTCCTGCTGGCGGATGAAAGATTTTGAAGCACAGCTCCTCCTATCTCTACAAGTGTGCTCACTGTACCAAGCAAGGCAGATAGGATTTCGCCTAAATGAGGTCAACTCGAGTCAAAGAGGGACCCTTTCAGCCAAGGGGCTCTCTTCGTCGCTGCACGGGTTCTGTTTTCGTGTTCCCGGGGCCTACTTAAAACTCAGAGTCCTATCTCGATGCCTTGGGACTCTTTTTATGTTTTAAAAGTCTCGCGGGGATCTTAAAGTGGCAACAAGGGCTGGGCCTTCGGTCCAAAGCTCCCACGGTCCCCTTTAGCTACGCCATTGGTTACACCTCTGTTCACCTGCCATCGATAATTCAATAACAAACAGGATTTTCACCAGAACGAGAAACTCGTCCTTCAACACATCTCACAATCGGCAAGCTGCAAAAAACACAGCCCTCACTCACAGCGTGTTCACGCCGGCACCCTTTGCTTCCGGCGCCTTGCCAGCCGCGCGCGCGCGCCTTTGAGGCGGCGCTGCCCGCGGCGGCGGCGGCGAAGCGCGCCATTCAGCGGCGCCGGCACCGGAAGGCACCGGCGACTGCCGCCAGCCGCGTCAAAGGAGAGAGATCTGTCAGCCGGGGAGGTGGGGCTCGGCTCCGGGCGGCGGCGCTTCGACTGGAAGTAATGGCCTGATGTATGGCGGGACGTGCCGGCGCCGCACGGCCGTCGGCTTCCTGTCGGGGGCGCGCCACTGACCGCCCTCGGCGCGCCACATCCGTCACCCTTGGACCCGCTGTTTGACCCGTTTTGCAACAAGGTCTTCCTACATCCCTGTTTCTCTCTCCCACTGCTTGTCTCTTCTCTGCGGTTTTATATTCTCACTTGTTTCATCTTGTTTCGTTGTTCGTTCCTCCTGTGCCTCTCCGTGTTCGGATATTTTCCCCTCCCCTTGCCATTATCTTCTTCTGTTATTTTTCTCAGTGATGACATCTACTGCGAATCTAAACATTGTTTGAGTCTAAACACTGCTTGACGCGCATAAAACGGGCCTTTAAACTTCGGAGTTTTCTGCCCGTCCCTGCGGCGTTCACGTGTCTGGGCGTCTGCCGAACGCCACGCCGCGTTCCGACTCCGCCGCCGCCCCTCCAACTCCAGTGACCAAGGCGGCGGTGGGTCCGTCCGCACCGACACCGCCGCGTTAATAGGGCTGACATATCGACGGGGCGGCGTCGTGGGCGGGCGGGGATCAAGCCGATAAGGAGGGATTACCCCGGCGGCCAACACCGCGCCTCCTCCACGCCGGTCGGTGACGCCGCAAGAATTCCTCCCCCGGACGTGTCAGGCGCCGGGCGAACGCGATCAGAGATGGCACATTCCTCGCCGTCCGGACATTGCTGGGAGCCGTCAGAATATCTGCCCTCCCCCCCCCCCCCCCCTCCAGACACACACACGCACGCGCGCGCGCACACACACGTACACACACACACACATACAAACACACACACATACACACACACACACACACACACACACACACACACACACACACACACACACACACACACACACACACACACACACATATATATATATATATATATATATATATATATATATATATATATATATATACACACGCACATACACAAGCGCGCAATCACTTCTGCTTACTCATGGCCCAATAATTACGCCGATAATTCAGTTTACCGAAGGGCTAATCTTTCATGAGATGGCATGTCTCTAGTCCAGTGAGGCTCGTTTTGGCAGTACCTTTCTGATGGGGGTGACGTTTGCTTCAGATTATTCTGGTGAGTGCAGTTTGCAGCTAGGCCGTTCCTGTCGCTTCTCTAAACTCCTCTTACTTCCTCAACGCTCCTCCAAGCTAATCTGACCGTTTCCGTGGCTCCTCCAGCCTCCTCCAAGCTCCTCAAAGCTTGCCGCAAATTTCCTCCAACCTTCTTCAAAATGAAATATGTTTTTGGAGGGCTTTGGAGTAGGCTGTGATAGACATTAATAGTGAAGTTCATTGATGTGCTTTTGAGGCTCCATTTGTTGTCACCTAACAGAAACAAAGGACTGGTGTGCAATTTTGTGCGAACAGATTATTCATGCTGACATCCTTAATATTGTTGCAAACATTTACGATTTTTAATATGTTTATCGGTAACCATCACGTCCAATAGCATTCGTCGCCAGAGTGCCAAAACAGTTCGGTTAAATTGCGTACAAACAGTTGATACGTTCTTCAAAATCGTCCCCGCGGCAGCAGATTTAAAGGGAGTGTTCCACATTTATATGGGGATTTGAACGGAAATATCCATCTTGAAAAGCTTTCGGTGCTATACACAACCCTGCCGTTCTTAAGAGCTAAGCCCATATAGTTTCTTAGTTACACACTCGCGAAAATGGGAAATGGGGAGTGCATTCGGGGAGAGCATTCCAAAGTCAACTTGGCATTCATGACGTCATAATAGTGCCATTAAAATTCTGTCATTCCACAAGCCATGCAGCGATCAAGATGAAAAGTATAATTGCCTACGCGCTCATATCTGGCCTTCGTGAGCACAATTTCCAGATATAACGGCCGTCAGTCGGCTCTCAATCAATCTTGTGTAAGGTACGATGACGTAATCAAACCGTGGCGCATTGAGGAGCATATTTACTGAACAGATAATTGTGCTGTTTGGAGCATTCTTTTCCACTTAAAAAGTATAGGAATAGCTATAAGTGAGCTTATTTCATCATATCTGATGCTTGCTTCAATATCTTCAAATGTGAAACATTCCTTTAATGCAGATTCAGCGCTTTCCAGCCCCTCCAAACTAGTCTCATCTTTTTTGGAGGAGCGACGGGAACAGACGCTTTGCTTGCCTGCCTACGTACAAATGGTGTGAGGAGAGAGCAAAGACGAAGCATTTCTTGAAGAAGTTGATAATAAAGAATTGCTCGTCCTCGGTACTCTCCACCCTGAACGATGGGTCTCGATCTTTCTCCCGTAAGCTGTTGACATGGCTCCCCGCTCGCACCGGACGCCATACACCAGTGGTGATGTTTCGCAACCTCAGTTAGTTAGAACAGTAAAAAATAGGTATCGGTCTGCTCCCATCGCGCTCCTCATCTCAAGCTCCCCCAATCTTCTCAAACCTCATCCAGCCTCCTCCGAAATGAAGGGGGATTTTCGTAGGAATTTGTACGAGGCTACGGTAGACATTAGTGGCGCAGTTCATTCATATGCTATTGTTTGCTACATATGCTGTCGCATAACAGTACTAGAAACAGGTGAGTGAACCGTTGCATGTTCATCAATATTTGGATTCTTTTCATAGGAATTATACGCATAACATTAGTATTTGTTACACGTTTATGCGACTTTGAACACATATGTCAAACTCAAATCAACATTTGATGTTATTGCGCTAAAACAGTTTGGCTGAGTCGCGCACAGACAGGTGATACCTCCTCCAATTGGTAGCAGATCTCAGCGCTCCTCCAACCTCCTCCAAACTCACCTCATCTTTTGGGAGAAGCACCGGAAACAGCCCCTTTGCCTGCCCTCAAAATACGCCAACAAATGGGTTTTCCACAAGTAGAAAGCCACGCTCCTGTCATGCAAACGGCTTTGGTAAGTCCTACCATAGCGCTGATTATAAACGAGCCTCCCTGCATCCACAACTCGACTGACAGAGGTGGCCAGCAAATCCGGTGGGCAACTGCAAGCGGGTGTTATAATCGCACACCTCCGTGACCTCGGAGCTAGACCGCCCCCGCCAGGGCCGCGGCTTGTCCCCGTTTGTCAAGCCCAGCCAGCCGGCTGCCCGCAACCTTCTCCAGCCTCCTGCCCGCTCATCCACGCCCGCCGCATGTCCAGCCCCTCACCGGCGGCGATCAAAGGCGCCGATGGCCTTTCAGTGCTCTGCGCGCCCCCGCCCGCGGCGTCCGCCAGCCGTCCTGTAATCCTTCCGGGGGGGGGGGGGGGGGGGGGGGGAGGGGCTGGAGGCGACTGCTACCGTCCGGACAGAGCCAGGCCAACCTTTGTCGCGGACCGCCGGGACCTGGAGGCCGGGCTCGTCTCGGCTGGGCAGGGACCGCGGTGACCAGCTGGTCAGGTGGTCGCAATGAGATGTGTCACCAGCCGGCCTGACCAGGGCTGCGTGCTGTGTGCGGACTGCGCTGCGCGGGAGCGGGCGGCGTAGATCAGCGGGGTTTGAGAGGATGAGGTGGCGCATCGGAGGTGGCAGCGGAACAGCTGGAGCCGGCGTGTGGCAGACAGACTGGAGCCGATGTGTGGCAGACAGACTGGGGCCGACGTATAGCAGACAGACTGGGACCGACGTATACCAGAGAGACTGGGGCCGATGTGTGGCAGACAGACTGGAGCCGATGTGTGGCAGACAGAATGGGACCGGCGTATAGCAGACAGACTGGCACCGATGTGTGGCAGACAGACTGACGTGTAGCAGATAGACTGAAGCCGACTTATGATAGACAGACTGGAGCCGACGCATAACAGACAGACTGGAGCCGTCATGTGACAGACAGAATGGAGCTAACACGTGGAAGAGAGATTGCGGATAAGGGCAGGTCCAGGAGGGTGAGGGGCAAACCTGGCCATGTCAGCCCCAGGATCGCACAAGTCGGGCAATAATGGAACATTTCTGAACTTTGAGGGAAACCAATCCCGCACTAGCGCAAGTTTGTTTAGGAACACTTCCTGAACTATTTTAAAATTAGTACACCTTTTTGGACCTTGTCCTCACGCCGGCGTGGCCCGTCCCTTCTCAGGCTGCCGTCCCTGATCCGCTTTTAAGTGCCTCCGGAGCTACGCACACAACCTGGCGCCAACGCAGCACGGACCGTCCATTCTCAGGGCGCCGCTCTGGATCCGCTTTTGAGTGCCACCAGAGCTACGCACGCACCCTGGCACCAACGCGTCACGGACGAAGGATGTAATAAGCACCCAGCTTTTAGTTGTTCGCTGACAACATATCAAGCTGAGTCATATTAACAACGATTTTCAAGTTGATAGGGTCAGGAAATCTACCCATAACCGGAGTTGACTGCATGATCAGAGCCGTCATTAAGTGAGTCGGAGGTGGACAAGGGTCATGGCTGACGCGTCGTCAGCTGTTCTTCCCTCACGACCACGCCACAGTTCATCATCTAACATAAAGGCTGATAGAGTGACCTAGAAACTTTACGTCAGTGATGGGAAGTTTTCTGACATCTGCTCGATATTAGCTATTGTGTTATGGTTATTTACCCCTAGGGCCTTGAAATGGTGATGAAGGAATGTTTATCGACTAATGATCAGCCTATAGGTAGACTTAAGCTGCCTTTACACAGACACTCGACATACGTAGACTGCCTATTTCCAGCTCGCGATGCAACGTTTGTGTACATAGTTCAGGATCAGTGACTGGGACGCTATGCTGCTTCTTGAATGCGCACGCGCACCATTGCACACGCGCACACGCACACCTCGTCGCACCCGCGTTCGCTCTTAATGCATGTTCGCAGGTGTCTTTGCGAGACAGGATCCGGATCTTCAGGTGATGGGGCTCTCCATTTATGCCGTTGGTGCCAACACTGAAAGCGCATCAGGGCAAGAAGTAAAGCTTCGCTATTCAGCCCATATCTAGTTTGATGATATAAAAAATGCATGATGTATTAGATTTCGATATCAATGTAGTATGGATTTCGCCAAAAGTGGTCTTCTAGTCGAAGGCAACGTATGACTGTCCATTGGCAGGTACCTCGCTGGCCGGCCGTTCCATTAGAAGCTGATCGCTACGTGTCTCCATTATAGATGTGGGCACGTGGTCTGGACATCGAGGATACATCCTTAAAATGTGCGATAAATACATAGATCAGTGCCGCATTAACCGAGAGCTTTACCATGCGGATACATATCGTCATCGTTATTCTTTCTGACGGAAGCACAGCAGCAGCACCTTCCCTCTCTCTTTCAGGCACCCTCCGCCACTCGCCCATCAACACAATCGTCCCTCGCGTGGCGGCGGGCGGCGGCGGCCGGCTGGACGCGTTTGAGCCGACACGCCGGGGGCGCATCCTCACAACGTGCCGGCCTCCGAGAGATCAGACGCCGTGGTGGTCCTCTCTGACGGCCATGCCGATGAGATAATCCTCTATTAATGTGCCGCCGTGAAATGGTGGTGAGCTCCAGAGGCGCAGCCAGGTCCACCCGTTGGATGCGAGTTTTTTAACATCATAAACGATGTATACAATTCTGTTATGAGTAGAGATCAGTGCTCATTGAGACCGCCCCCCCCCCCTCCGCTTCAGAAAATCCTGGTAGCGCTCTTGGTGGGTTCACAGACAACCGTAGAAGTCTGACCTGTAATCCTCCTCAGTGTAGTGCATCTGCTGCTGCTGCTGCTGCTGGTCCCAATAGATGAGCGACTGTTGGTGGTGCTGCTGCTGCTGATGATGCGGCGGCTGCTGGTGCTGGTGCTCGTGCGGGTGGTGCTGCTGGTGCTCCTCCAGCGGCAGGAAGCCGAAGTCGTTGAGCGGCATGGCCGCCGCGTCCGCCACCGTCCCCCGCTCGTCATAATAGCCATACATGTCCTGCCGCGGGGGGTCCATGGCGGCCGAGCAGGCTGGCATGCGGCCGACGGTCCGGTGCGGAGGCCGGCCCTCGGTCGGCGCGAAGGGTCAGGCGCGGGTCAGCCCAGCACACCGCCTCAGGCCGCGGCCCGAGGCGTCGCCGCGCGCCGCCCGCCGCCGTCCACAGCCGCTCCTCCCGCCGGCGCGGACAGCGTGGCCGCCCGAGACGGCGTGGACGCCGCGCGCGCGTGGCCCCGGCGGTCGGCGTGGACGGTGTGGACACCGGGCGGGCGCGGCGGTGTGCCGCTGGACGGAGCGCCGGACGGCGGACGCCGGTCTGACAGTGTCACCGACGGCCGGTGTCGCCGGCGGCCGGTGTCACCGACGGCCGGTGTCGCCGCGGCCGGTGTCGCCGACGGCCGGTGTCACCGACGGCCGGTGTCGCCGCGGCCGGTGTCGCCGACGGCCGGTGTCGCCGCGGCCGGTTGTCGCAGTCACTTGTGTCGCTGACCAGTGCCCAGCGGCCTGTGCCGCGCGGCGAGAGACTGCGAGAGAGGCGCCAGTCAATAAGATAAGATAGGCCCGCCGATCCGGCCACTATCGGTGGCGCAGATGGCGAACAAACAGTCCCGTCTGTCTGCTGGGGTCGCAGCAACCCCGGCCGCGTACCCAGGCGGCTGCACCCGTCGCCGGTAACCCCGGGGTGCGCCCGGTCGGGGTGCGCTGGACGCGCAACGCCGTGAGTGGAAGGAATGGGCACAGTGGAAGTGGGACTGAAGCAAGATCCAACATGTTGCAAGACGCTGAATCCGCATATGCTGACGAACTAAACAACTTACCTAACAATCGGTGCTGACACTGACTCGTACCTTGCCCCAGCTTCAGCCAGCGGCTCCTGACGCTCCGCCGCGTCCGTCTGGCCAAGCCCGCGGGAGTGACCGCGGCCAGGTCAAGACCATGACCTCAGGGATGGAACCGTAATGCGAGGGTGCATTTGGTCGTGCGTCTAACAACTTTTCAAATGAATGTTAGACACCGCATCATTATCGCTGAAACGACACTGAAAACGCGCACACATGCACACATATCTCCCCAACCGCATTCGTCGCAATCGCGTGCGTTGTAGCACAAATGCACCACGTTTTAGAGATAAAATACTGCAGAGCTACATTCAACGTTATTACCGTCGCCTTGCGGGACTGCCGTAAGGAGCTTCGTCACTACAAAGATGTTTGCACATTTTCGGCGCAAGGTCAAGCTATGCTGTCGTCTGTGCATGCAACATAAGTGCAAGGTGAGAATGATAAAATTTGCGCATATTTTCGACATAGCTCAAGCCCTTTTGCTTACTAATGACATGAAGCCGTCCGTTTTTCTTATAGATTTCGAACGTACGTTTTTCCACATTTTTTGCACCTCCACCTTTTGTTAGATCAGACGCGTACAACTTTATTAGCAATGCCTTTTTCTCGAAACCCTTCTGAAAAGCTCATAACTTTTATTCGAAGTAGCTGCTCCGGCGGAAGAAATATAATTGCACTCCCTGCTCACCACTATGAAAACAATACATTTTATTCGTCTTGCTCTTTGCCGACGTGTATGCTCTACTAAGTTAACGACACGCTAATTTGTCAAAACGTTTGTGCAATAAATCCCACGAGAACTTGAAGCATTCCATGTTGACAAAAAAGATGAGCGGACGTGAACCTGCTGTCCCGTGAACTCCGTGAGTCGCTTATTTTCGATTAACGGTTATAAGCGATTTATCCCCCCCCCCTTGACGTTTATCACAGTGCCTCTTTTCGAGGCGCGCTTTGGCTTTGGGAATGGGAGTATCATCGCATTGTCCATACTGACGTACTGGTTCAACCTTCAACCAAACAAACTCCCGGTTACAGGTCCTGAACCACTGGGCCAATCACAATCGTTCTTTTATTCGCACCAGCAGACGTGCCACGGTGGTTTTCATGACGGCGGCGGTCACCGCACCCGTAGCCTTCCTCATAAAAAACTTCTTACGAACCGTTTGTATTTTGTAATTTGCAATTTAGAGTAAACAAAATACAAAATACAACTGCTTCAAAAAACCCGCGCGCGTTGCGCAATCGAAGTTGTAAAACTCGACGCCGTATGTAGCTTGTCGCCGCCAATCACCGGCCTTGCCAAGGATGTATAAGAAGTACGCCCGACCGGCTTTTTAGCACCCGATACGCCCAACGTTGACGTGACGTCACTGTAGTCTTGACACAACGAGGGCAGCGCGCAGCCCCGCACGATGCATATTACGATCTGGATATATGCGTTTCCGTTGGTTACAGCTGCACTGCGTACCGAATTTGCTGGGAAAAGCTACCCTTTCTTCCGCCCGTCCCTAAAATTGCCCCACATTATCAAACGATTAGTTTGGTGTAAATTCGGTAAACTTAACCCAAATTACGTCGCCCATACTAAGCGGGACGTTTGTGTCAACGCATGCAGTCAGGCTCACGCAGGTGGGTTCGCCGTTCTCGCTGTCCCCGCTTCTGCCGACGCCGGTTTCTGTGTCACCCATGTGCGCGTGCCCAGGGTCACACCCAGAATCTTGGTGGGAGTGACACAGGGATTTGTGAAAGGCCCCTGGTGAAAATCCCCAAGTTTTGAGCAGGCCCCAAAGTTTCTTTTCCTTTCGTTTATTTTTTTGTTCCGTTATTCCGACGGACGTGTTAATGAAGGGGTCGTGGAATGAACTCCATATGCTTGTTCCTTTTAGGCGGCGCCGTCAGTGAAACACTGGGGGCCACAGAACAGTTATAGTGCGACATTCTGGTGACACGGACGCCGGGCCTCATGATCGATTCAGAGGCCCTCTGAGGATACCTTGGTCTCCTTTATGACGCCGGCCGTCCTCTGATGTGAGCAGGTAGTCCGACCCGGAGTAGAGGCTTTCGGTGACGCACAATAATTTCTTACAGGTACAATGTATCTACTAAGTGGCACGAGGATCACTTTTAACAAAATCAGGCCCTTAGAAAAAAGGGAGCAAGGTGGTTTGTTGGTTATTGGGCCCACTTTCCGATACATTGCCATTCCAATGTCTCGACCAATGCGGGACCTTTTATTACCCTATTTCCTATTTCCCTGCATTGTCGGGGGCCTCAAACAATGCAAGAGGCCCGCTGACATTCCAGGTCCCGTCATTGTCCCTTTCTAGCAAACGGGCCCACTGCCGACTTGGATTCCCTTGCTGACACAGGATCCCTTGTCAGGCACTGTGGCCCCATGATAGGACACAGTAGCTCTTTTTCATCTGTGCTTAGCTAGTCTCCGCGCCCACACGCCATTAGTTCGTATCAACAGTAGGGGCGCAATCAAAACTTTCTTAAGAGAGTGGGCAGACCTCGGCGAGAATGCATCACGCCAATTTCAAATTTTCTTTTAAGAGCACTCTGGTAAAAATGAAGACCCGTGGGCCGAATGGGGCGCTCCTTGACTGTGCTTCTGCATAGCAATCAAACAGCAGCGACAGCGGAGTTTGAAGATTACGACGTTGGAGGCGGGGGTCGGTTAGCTCCCTTTGTGACGGCCCTTGTGTGACAGCTATCCACCATATTTGGTTGCCCCCCCCCCGCTCACAACTCTTCCGACCTCAGTGCTACAAAATCTTAAGAAAATATAAATATCACAGGGACCTTCATCGGACGTTAGCTGCAGTTGATGGCCGCACTACTAAAATAAAGGCTTATTCAGTGCCTCCAACCTGAAAATTACCGTACATCGAAACAAAGTGGCCTGCGAGCCGGTGAGAAACGTATTTAGGGCGAGGTTAGGTTCGCAGGTCCTCGCAAGGGCGTAATGTCGCTGAACTATTTATGGGGGGGGGGGATGTCACACCCTACCACAAAATATGCATTTCGCCTGGGTCTTGGGCTTATCCCCAATCATTTCGAAAGCTGATGCCCCTGCTTGCGGATGAAAGAAACGCTAACCAAACCAGTACGACTTTGATTGATGCTTCTAATCCAACTTTGAATGGCTATTGATTGCCTTGCCTCCAATTACTTTGAATGCTGCATCTATCCTACGTTTCCGCTACGCCACGACGATGGGACCAGCAGCGACAGAGCCAATGACACATTAGGGCACCAGTGACGTCATTGCCCCGTGCTGGGTCCCACGGGATTCCACCAATATGAAAGCCAATGATGCTCCCCCCCCCCCCCACCCCTCCGGTGTTTACCCCGCCAGCTGATATTGCCAGTGTCCGACGAGCGCAGGAATAAGAGAGGTTGTGCTATGGATCATTATAAATACCGCGCTTTGCAAACAAAGAACGCAAGAAAATGCATTGGAAGTGGCAGGGAACAGAACATTAGGTTCCCCAATACCAGCAATCAAATACATTTGTCGATGTGTTTACCATGCGTCTCACAGATTTTAACAGAAGTAAACAAACAGAACATTGGCACTGTCATGGCAACCAGCGAAACAGTGGATCAGTGAACCAGCATAACGCTAGTGTTCTTTTGCCATGATATGCATCTATATTCTACCCATAGACATGGAATGCATGCGTCGTCCACACCCGGCGGTAGCTGTCCTTGTTTGGCGTCAAGGTGAATGTCGTCGCATGCCCGCAGTTTGATAGGATGAGCATACCTGCTTTCACTTGTATGAGTAGAATCTATACTTTGAATTAAGACATTTCATAGCCTATCAATACAACCATTTCATCCTGGCAGTGACTTGGATACCAGTGGGTCTAATCACGGAAAATGATCACCTTCATATCATTATCTTCCCACCCCCTCAACACGCAAGCACAAGACAACGCAGGATTTCTATCGGATTGGTGGGGCTGCCAAGGCCACTTATAGTGATGGCTAATAACGCAAAGAAATTAATTTGCTGCACGCTTGGTTGCACGGGCCATACGGGGAGTTAGATATTATTAAATCCATCAAGACCGTCACGTTGCTTCCTCTGAGCGTTGCGTTCTGCGAGTTTCTTTATCCTTCCACTTCCTCTGAGAAATTGCTTACTTTGTCCCGGGAGATTCTTACAAGCCTCCTTCTTCTGCCACCTTCGTGTCAACAATCCATTTTCGCTACTGGCACTGCCTTAAGCTTACGATCACCTTTTCTACAATGGGTTAGGCCATAGTTGATTTGCAGCTGTGATTTATACTTTTAATCTTGCTAATGCGCCGCGGCTGGAGAATCAGCTGGCCTTTATGAAACACACCAAGGCACGGTTGTAGAAATTCTCGAGAGGTTTGTGAAGTTTTGTGTGTGGTTTTGTAGATTTGTGATTTGTAGTTGTTGTTTGTAGGTTTCTGCCTTATGAAACACATTTTTACAAATACACCCACAAATTTACAAACTGCAATGCAAATTTACAACAAGCTGCCTTTATGAGACAGGCTACTGCAGGAAAGAAGCGTAATGCTGTTACAACCACTGACAGCGTAATTTGGAGTTCAAAACAATTCAATTTGTCATCTTTGTTATGCTTTGACGGTGCTACGACGGCACCGCCCAGTGCTGTTATTATACGCAGCTGGTTTTGGGGTTTCACTGAAGTATGTTGTTGAAGTATGCCCCGAAGGTGGGACGCTCTCTTCAATATTGTCGGGTTTCATAATCGCATTCTTCGCACGTTGTCCTTTCCTTGGTTTGGCGATCCCTTGTGCTGTGTTATTCTATCACATATGAGAGAAACGAAACATTATTCAGCACTTAACCAACTACCCACTATCGTAAACCTACACCTCTTACAAAGGCGTCCTTTTCGTGCGTCCTTTTTCTCAAAGGCGCGAGGCGTCTGGTAACATGACGTCTAGTTTCTCCCGTTGCGTACAGCACCGAAAGACCCCGATGTTTGCTGGGAGTTGAAGATCAGGTCAGTTGCGGGGGGGGGGGGGCGTGGGAAGAGGCATGCACGTTACATGCTTTTGTACGTTGCATGCATGGCGCATGCATGCACGTGGACTCCACTTGGGTTGAGAGGTGTCTGCGAGGCAACCTCCGGTCTAAAACGTACCAGGACTTACATGCGATTGGGACGGTGTCTCGAAATGTTTTGCACAGACTCTTAGAGCGTCTGGTTCTGGCATGAACACCGCACTGGACTCCACCGGTCACCGGCTATGGGCCGTTTTCCGCCACGGGACCAACGGTCACGCATCAATTCGAGATTACAAGCTGCTCCATCCTAATTCATGGTGCGATTAGTCAGGCCTGCCGCTAGCTGCAGCTCGGATACATGCATCGCAGATAGAGTACCGGTGTGCACACATCTTTATGTGTGCAATGACTATCAGAAGCCATGGGTGAAAAGCACCGAACCTAGTTGGTGTGGCAGAGCCTGCGGGACTACCATTTAATGCTATATATATATATATATATATATATATATATATATATATATATATATATATATTTGGTCGCTGTGCCTGCTAGAACACACGCTATACTGCATTCTTCACATGGGTCGTGACATATGTACAATGCGGATTTTAGGGATCCCAACACCTTTCATAAGAGTGCATATCACTTGCATACATCGCCAGCAGATCCATAAGTAATCTGCTGGCGTTCTGTCAATATTGGTTCCTTTCTTTGAACTATGTTTGGACTACTGTCGGAACAGCGTGTAGCTGTGCCAAAAGAGCGGGAGTTTTGTGAAAGCGCGGAATTGGAAATATCTGTTGGCAGCATAAAAGGGCGACACACCGAATGCCATTTCTGTCCAACAAATTTCGACCGCCATAATTCGAAAATAGGTGTCTGGTTCTAAGAAAACAAGCGCTACCAGAGCAAGTGAGGGTGGAAAACGACGTTATTTTATCATGTAAACGCATGTTAGTTTCTATCATCCCAAAACCATGATTATCTTGACACCGGCTGATACAGTCCCTGAATTGGGGGAGCATCGTTTTGCCGAATGGCTCAACCCACCCCAAGCATTAACTTCTCCCCGGATTCTCGCCTCTTCAATGCTTTCAGAGCAGCATGAGGGAAAATTTAGGAAAACTAGTGCAACTTGGGTTATAAAATTGACACCTGTGACCCGTATCTGAGGTTTGGGGGAAAACCACATAACTGTGCGACATCCTTTCAAACATAAAAAGACGTAATTTTTGCAATCCAGGATAACCGGAATTGGAACTGACGGCATTGACGAGTGGGGCAAAATCCGGGCCTTCAGTGACAATCAGTGAGTATGCATGAAAGCGTTCAAGTGGACCTGTTCTCCAGGGGATCAAATATTAGGAATGTGGCTAAGCGTTTTGTATGTACCGGCTTTTTCAACCCAACTTTGAGTTGCGTATTGTATTTATTAGTGACACTGCACGACGTCCTTTAGCATACTGTAAAAAGGAGTTAAAACTGGTCTTTATAATTCTATCTTTTGCTTTACCTTTATCTCTATCTTACCTAAATGCACGAAGTTTTCTTCCATTCTTGTCGCAGAAGTCAGCGAAAGTCGCTGATTTATTCATCTTCATCGCATCACCCTCCCCTTCTCCCTCTTCTTACGGCCAAACAGGCCTGGGCCGCTCGTGATTCAAACGAACCCTCAGATAAGTCACCTTAAATCTAAATTGTATGCGTTGAGAAAAGTTTCACTACGAAAATAAAATGGTCGTGAATTAAATACAGTATTAACAAAATCATCATCAACAGCATAGCAGCAGCAGCAACAGCCCGGCATATCGTGCTTTGACATTAAAAATCTGCCATCAAAGCTGGCGATCGCTACGTTGCGTATGCCAAACAGTCCACCGAAGCTTTTCTTACGATAAGCACCGAGACAAAAAATATAAAAACAAACCAGCCACTAATCCGCCGCCCGACGCAGTCCCCGCGACGAGAATGGCCGGTTGGCGTCAGCTTTCGTGTGTTTCGAAGCATTCTTTAGGTCTAGCTGCTAGATGCTGCCAGGTACAAAGCCATGCCATGACGCCATCAAACAATGACGTAATGGGGCGCATTTTAACAAACTGTGCAATTTTGTTACTTAGCGTCGTTTTTGAACATTGAAAGCTTACCAATAGTTACAAGTAAGCTTTTCCCATCACATCTGAGGCCCACCCCAATATCTTCAAATGTGGAACATTCCCTTTAAGACAAGCGACGAAAGCACCTCTAAATCAAAACATGACTAGTTTTTAAAAACTGCGCAAAAGGCATGTCGCTGCTTACATTTCTTGTTTTGCTTTCAGCCGTTTTCAGTTTCCAACAGAATGCTTGCGCCATCTTTTTTTTGGCCTTTTTTCAGCTAAAAGGCGCGACACCTTTTTCAGCGTTTCAGGGGATGGCTGGAATGCGCTTCCCCCTCCCCCACAGATACGTCAGTGCACCCTGACGCTGCACCTACCTGGTCATTGCACACAATGACGCAACCTCAGATCAGGGTGCATGTCCTCAACAAACAGGTGCTCTCAGCGCATGCGCCGTTCGGCCGCGCTTGCGTTACCGATTCTTGCATCGCCAATCCATTGTTCAGTCGGGGGAAGCATTAAAATCTCACAGTTTTTCCTACGAGATAACATTTGACTCACGATGAAAAGATTCTTTTCGAAGTCGGATCTGATCCTCCGACTTTATTGGAGCCCCCCGCTCTCCCGCTCGTTGTAACGTGGAAGTCCATCCCAGCGTTTATGCCGAACTATATGTAGCTAAGGAATGGGTTCTTCACGGCCAATCCGATAGATGTGTGTGTTTGGTTAGGCGACCGGACGTTTTACTGTAGAGCGAATGCACAACAAATCCGTGTGCCTTCATTTAAACCGCGCCGCGTCTGGGTGCGGTGTAAACAGGCACTGCTTGCTGTAAATTCGAGCGGGCAAAAACACTCAACAAACAGCCTGAGCGTTTCAGTATCAAGTACGTGGCTTTCCAAGCACAAACAAATGCAAGCGCACTCATGGCGATCGAACATCATTGACACCAGTGGCTCTTTGCTTGTTATGTGCCTGACATCCAAATTGAACAGCACATTTGTGACAGATTTCAACAAGGTAGTTCGATAAACCGACAGTCGGCATTCGGGCGCGATGCCCATCCGGACGAAACAAGCACATTTTCGTAGTATTGTGAGGAAGGCTCTGTTGACAAGCTGTAACGAATCAACGACTGTGGATACGAGGTGCGTACGTGTATACGAATTCTTCGCATGCGTGAGATCAGACTGAAATGAAAGAAAACTTCTTCAAGCCTCTTTCATAAATATAAGCCGACCGTCATGGCCACTTGCATCTAATACAACGTGTAGTATTAGATACCAGTGGTATCAGATACCAATGGTAATAAATAAATATGGTCATGGCTTTTAAAGAAATCGAAAGGTGCGACGACATAGAGCAAACCATCTAAAAGCTGAGCAATCAATAAGTCTTGAATGTACATTTTATCCTAAAATCTATCCAGTGATCTATTTATTGTGTCGCTTTTAACATGTTTCATTCCACAGTCTTTCTCGCATCGGCAGTCTTCCTGCTACTAATTTCTTTTGCGGAATGAGAGGGTGCTGATTGAAAGAGTTTTAGGGCTCAATAAGCCATCCAGGGGTACCCTACGCTGTTGCCGGGTACCCTTTACGTCCACTTGCCGGGCACTGTGATCACTAAGCGACCTTTCGCGTTGCCCTCAACTCATTTGATTTGCTTGGAGGCCCCTAAGCTGTTGTCGGAGTCAGCATGCTAACCTGTTGGTGCGCTCTGATCGACCAGGGGCCCTCCAGGATTTTCCTATTCGCCCGGAAGGCCCAACAATGCATTGTTGGGCGTCCCATGGTGTTAGCCGCCGCGGTACTCTCGGCCCTCAACAGCTCTCCACACATTAGACTCGCGTTATTTCTACTTACTCGAAGGGTTATTGCTGGGCCCATATAATTTAATACACCGAGGCTCTCGATGCTCAGGGACCCTCCACAATGGTGTAGGGCTGTTGCCATTTGCTCTCATCTACGGAGAACCCTGCACTCTTGTCAGCGGCCCTTTCCGTTAATCTGTCTTGGCACTCTTGATCGCGCAGGGTCCGCCACGTTGGTCTTGGACACTCAGCATTCTCTCGGAGGACTCTACGCTATTCTCAGCGGCCTTATACGTTCATCTGCTTAGGCACTCTCGATCACTCAGGGCCTTTCACATCGGTCTCAGCTCTTCCCGCTTCCTCGGAGAGCCCTGCGCTATGGCCGGGGCCCTATACGCTAGCCTGCCGAGACGCTCCCGATTTTTCAGGGGCCCACCAATCGGTCTTGGGTTCTTCTCGCCCTTTCGGAGAACGCTACACTGTTGACAAGGTCCTCTCGATCGACCTGCCCGCACCCTCAATGACTGAGGTCCCACCCACATTGGTCTCGAGTTTCCCACTTCTGTCGGAGAGCCTATGCTGTTGCCAGGGCTCTTAAATGCTGACACGTCGAGGCACTGTTGATCGCCACGGGGTCTTCCACGTTTATCTAGGGCCTTTCCCATGTGGTCAGAAGAACCTCACGCTGTTGTTGAAAGCCCCACATGCTGCTTGCACACGGTGGGGTCAGGGATTATCCAAAGAGATTGCTTAGAAAAGGCTCTGATCCTAGAAACGCATTCAATCACATCGATGGGAATGCATCTTTTAATAGAATACCTTGCCTCCAACAGGCAGCTGACCTGCTGATGAAGATTATCCTGACGTTTGAATATGCGCTCAACACAGGTGGCCATGTCTTGAACAGGCCTGATCCGCGTACACAGCAGGTTGAAATTGATTGCTCTCTCTCTCTCTCTCTCTCTCTCTCTCTCTCTCTCTCTCTCTCTCTCTCTCTCTCTCTCTCTCTCTCTCTCTCTCTCTCTCTCTCTCTCTCTCTCTCTCTCTC